>NW_028247530.1:0-99474 GCF_964263255.1 Lissotriton vulgaris | reverse complement strand
CCACATCTATCTACATCTGGCCCCAAGGATCTTCTTATTCAGAGAAAAGAAATAGCGGGAACATTGGGAGCCAGTATACTGCAAGGAAGGAGAGAAATATTGTGAGACGGAAGTTAAAACAAATTGTAATTGTGAAGGATTTAGAAATATTGGAGACTAATGTGCTAGAAAACTATGAAGGATTTGGTATAGAGGAGGGTAGAGGTCGGCTTAGAGGTGTAGAAGGCAAAATGGCTGAAAGGAAACAGCACAGATGAAGTGTCTCCTTTGCAATGTTTTAGCACATTGGGTGCCAGAACAGTATATGATTGCAATTTAAGGGGCAGATGTATCAAGTGTTTTGCATGTCGCAAATGCTGCGAATCGCAATTTAGCAGCGTTTGCGACATCAAAAAGTGCAATTGGCATGTATCAAAGAAATCGCATCACATATTAAGAGTTCGCTTTTTTGCGAATTCTTAGTGTGCGGGAAGTGTTTTATCGCAGAATAAATAGCGATTTCTAATTTTGCATGTCCCTAAGTTTGCGAAAATCTCAAATAAGAAATCGCAAGTTTAGAAATCGCATCAATATGTAAGAAAAAATCGAAAATAGCGATTTCTCAAAATTCGCAATTTAAGAAATCGCTATTAACACCAAGTAGAAGCAGGTGGTAAAAAAAAATAATATAAAAAGGCTCCAGAATGCATTCTCTTACCTTTCAAAATGGCAGGACTGTACCTGATTGCCAGGAGGCTGCGCATTCAAGCTCTTGCCCAGAGAAGACAAAGACAGGAGAGAATCTTCAGAATACGCATTACGCTGTTCCAGACCATTGCCAGAACTGCCCACATATGGGCCAAACCCCAGTAATGAGTCTATAGCTTTCCCCCACATATATCATGCATATGTGGGCATACACGGGTAACAGTATATTTGGTTATTGTACTCACCACAGCTGCAAGATGCACACCTCCACACTGCCAGCCCAGTGGTCTACTCGTAATATTAACGGTCTTCGGACCACCAGTGCTGTGGGCTACTGGCAGGGTTGGACCTGGTCCTACAGCGGCCGCTCCTAAATGTGATTCACTTTGCACTAACATTTTTTGCACAAGTTGGATTACTTGTCTTATGTCTTTTCTTTTAATAGCTTCAAACTGAGTAGAAATTTTAAAGGAATAAATATTTACAAAAATGATCAATACCTATATCATGTTCTTTGATGTTGCAGACTGAAGTAAATTGTGGTGCAGATTACTAATATCTCGCGCAACGCAGTGCAGCAACCTAAGTTGTTGTACTGTGTGGCACGAGAAGGAAAGAGCAGTGTTTAGCTAGCGCCAAGTATACCTTTGCACCATAGCACAAGTTTTCTGCTTGAATCCAGCATACACTTCTAATGCAAAATACTAGGCCTAGTCTTACATTAAAACTTTTCCAGCTTTGTATGTGTGATGTACAGTAAAGCACACATACAAAGTTCTAAAAGTATGGAGAATAGAAAACGTTTTCCTTCTTTGAACCTGCCTCAAGGTGGAGTCTTTTACATCACTTTTGGTGACTTTGCATTGGTGCAAAGTGTTTTTAAATCTAGCCTTGTGGGCTTCCACTAGCTTTGAGAAAAGAAATTTCTGAGTACAATGCAAATTGACATGTTTAGGGGCTCTGTTTCCATAATTACCATGCCAATATTAGTAGGCGTGTTGCAATCTGGTATTACCTCTTACATGGGTAGCTGAAGAGCAGCTGCCTAGAGTACCAGTATTGTAGCACCCTTCCCCTTCTCAACAAGCAAAACTAATTGTAATCCTTGGCTGACCTCTATAGGAAGCCAAACTACTAACTGAGCATTAAACAATGCTCTTATTTTTCCTAGACAAAACCCTCTCATGAGAAACAAATCACGTAGATGTGACAGGTAATTCTTCACTAGCGCGCGATGTACACCAATAATGAGTGCATGACGTTTCATACCAGTGGGATGTAAATATCAGCTAAAAAAAAACGTGATTTATATGATGTGGTTCATAAGCTGGGTTTTTGAAATATCATTTCGGCGAGGCTACTGCTTTAAAACGGCTCTGGGACATTTTGTGATTTGTTTATTCTTTTGGTTAGAGGGACAAACATAAATTAATGCCCAGTTTTTTAAGCGTTTTAGGGTTGGAGACAATTCATGTAAAAATGGGACTACATCCTGAATCATTTTATTTAATTTCTGAAGAACTGTGCAATGTTTCAGTCAATTTACAGAATTAAAGTGTAAGATGAACTTTGAGTAGTAAACCAAAACTGTTCCTTAGTCAATATGTATAGTCTATTGTAGCACCTTGGGATTCCTTACCGTTTGTGAATGTTAAAAAAAAGTTTGTTTTGAAGCGTACAGTGGTCCAAAAGTATTTTTTTAGTTGCAGCACTGTTTTCTTAAGGAAAATGGCTGCATTTAAAAGAACAAATATTAAAAAAGTGATTACAGACGCCTTAGTCCACTGACCCCATCAGGCAACTATCTCTGTGATAGCAACCCATCAGAGTAAATCACAATTACAACCTACCTCATGAATGGTAATAAGGTAGGTTGGATTGCAACTCAATTCAAATCTTTAATTTGAAGCAGACCTATTACTACACAAGGTAGTTAAAAAAATATTGAGTGGGCGCATGAATACTGGTTCCAAATTGCAAGCAGTATTTTCTGACCACATCTATCTACATCTGGCCCCAAGGATCTTCTTATTCAGAGAAAAGAAATAGCGGGAACATTGAGAGCCAGTATACTGCAAGGAAGGAGAGAAATATGGTGAGACGGAAGTTAAAACAAATTGTAATTGTGAAGGATTTAGAAATATTGGAGACTAATGTGGTAGAAAACTATGAAGGATTTGGTATAGAGGAGGGTAAAGGTCGGCTTAGAGGTGTAGAAGGCAACATGGCTGAAAGGAAACAGCAGAGATGAAGTGTCTCCTTTGCAATGTTTTAGCACATCGGGTGCCAGAACAGTATATGATTGCAGTTTAAGGGGCAGATCTATCAAGTGTTTTGCATGTCGCAAATGCTGCGAATCGCAATTTCGCAGCATTTGCGACATCAAAAAGTGCAATTGGCATGTATCAAAGAAATCGCATCGCATATTAAGAATTTGCTTTTTTTTGCGAATTCTTAGTGTGCGAGAAGTGTTTTATCGCAGAATAAATAGCGATTTCTAATTTTGCATGTCCCTAAGTTTGCGAAAATCTCAAATAAGAAATCGCAAGTTTAGAAATCGCATCAATATGTAAGAAAAAATCGAAAATAGCGATTTCTCAAAATTCGCAATTTAAGAAATCGCTATTAACACCAAGTAGAAGCAGGTGGTAAAAAAAATAATATAAAAAGGCTCCAGAATGCATTCTCTTACCTTTCAAAATGGCAGGACTGTACCTGATTGCCAGGAGGCTGCGCATTCAAGCTCTTGCCCAGAGAAGACAAAGACAGGAGAGAATCTTCAGAATACGCATTACGCTGTTCCAGACCATTGCCAGAACTGTCCACATATGGGCCGAACCCCAGTAATGAGTCTATAGCTTTCCCCCACATATATCATGCATATGTGGGCATACACGGGTAACAGTATATTTGGTTATTGTACTCACCACAGCTGCAAGATGCACACCTCCACACTGCCAGCCCAGTGGTCTACTCGTAATATTAACGGTCTTCGGACCACCAGTGCTGTGGGCTACTGGCAGGGTTGGACCCGGTCCTACAGCGGCCGCTCCTAAATGTGATTCACTTTGCACTAACATTTTTTGCACAAGTTGGATTAACTTGTCTTATGTCTTTTCTTTTAATAGCTTCAAACTGAGTAGAAATTTTAAAGGAATAAATATTTACAAAAATGATCAATACCTATATCATGTTCTTTGATGTTGCAGACTGAAGTAAATTGTGGTGCAGATTACTAATATCTCGCGCAACGCAGTGCAGCAACCTAAGTTGTTGTACTGTGTGGCACGAGAAGGAAAGAGCAGTGTTTAGCTAGCGCCAAGTATACCTTTGCACCATAGCACAAGTTTTCTGCTTGAATCCAGCATACACTTCTAATGCAAAATACTAGGCCTAGTCTTACATTAAAACTTTTCCAGCTTTGTATGTGTGATGTACAGTAAAGCACACATACAAAGTTCTAAAAGTATGGAGAATAGAAAACGTTTTCCTTCTTTGAACCTGCCTCAAGGTGGAGTCTTTTACATCACTTTTGGTGACTTTGCATTGGTGCAAAGTGTTTTTAAATCTAGCCTTGTGGGCTTCCACTAGCTTTGAGAAAAGAAATTTCTGAGTACAATGCAAATTGACATGTTTAGGGGCTCTGTTTCCATAATTACCATGCCATTATTAGTAGGCGTGTTGCAATCTGGTATTACCTCTTGCATGGGTAGCTGAAGAGCAGCTGCCTAGAGTACCAGTATTGTAGCACCCTTCCCCTTCTCAACAAGCAAAACTAATTGTAATCCTTGGCTGACCTCTATAGGAAGCCAAACTACTAACTGAGCATTAAACAATGCTCTTATTTTTCCTAGACAAAACCCTCTCATGAGAAACAAATCACGTAGATGTGACAGGTAATTCTTCACTAGCGCGCGATGTACACCAATAATCAGTGCATGACGTTTCATACCAGTGGGATGTAAATATCAGCTAAAAAAAAAACGTGATTTATATGATGTGGTTCATAAGCTGGGTTTTTGAAATATCATTTCGGCGATGCTACTGCTTTAAAACGGCTCTGGGACATTTTGTGATTTGTTTATTCTTTTGGTTAGAGGGACAAACATAAATTAATGCCCAGTTTTTTAAGCGTTTTAGGGTTGGAGACAATTCATGTAAAAATGGGACTACATCCTGAATCATTTTATTTAATTTCTGAAGAACTGTGCAATGTTTCAGTCAATTTACAGAATTAAAGTGTAAGATGAACTTTGAGTAGTAAACCAAAACTGTTCCTTAGTCAATATGTATAGTCTATTGTAGCACCTTGGGATTCCTTACCGTTTGTGAATGTTAAAAAAAAGTTTGTTTTGAAGCGTACAGTGGTCCAAAAGTATTTTTTTAGTTGCAGCACTGTTTTCTTAAGGAAAATGGCTGCATTTAAAAGAACAAATATTAAAAAAGTGATTACAGACGCCTTAGTCCACTGACCCCATCAGGCAACTATCTCTGTGATAGCAACCCATCAGAGTAAATCACAATTACAACCTACCTCATGAATGGTAATAAGGTAGGTTGGATTGCAACTCAATTCAAATCTTTAATTTGAAGCAGACCTATTACTTCACAAGGTAGTTAAAAAAATATTGAGTGGGCGCATGAATACTGGTTCCAAATTGCAAGCAGTATTTTCTGACCACATCTATCTACATCTGGCCCCAAGGATCTTCTTATTCAGAGAAAAGAAATAGCGGGAACATTGAGAGCCAGTATACTGCAAGGAAGGAGAGAAATATGGTGAGACGGAAGTTAAAACAAATTGTAATTGTGAAGGATTTAGAAATATTGGAGACTAATGTGGTAGAAAACTATGAAGGATTTGGTATAGAGGAGGGTAAAGGTCGGCTTAGAGGTGTAGAAGGCAACATGGCTGAAAGGAAACAGCAGAGATGAAGTGTCTCCTTTGCAATGTTTTAGCACATCGGGTGCCAGAACAGTATATGATTGCAGTTTAAGGGGCAGATCTATCAAGTGTTTTGCATGTCGCAAATGCTGCGAATCGCAATTTCGCAGCATTTGCGACATCAAAAAGTGCAATTGGCATGTATCAAAGAAATCGCATCGCATATTAAGAATTTGCTTTTTTTTGCGAATTCTTAGTGTGCGAGAAGTGTTTTATCGCAGAATAAATAGCAATTTCTAATTTTGCATGTCCCTAAGTTTGCGAAAATCTCAAATAAGAAATCGCAAGATAAGAAATCGCATCAATATATCGCAAATAGCGATTTCTCAAAATTCGCAATTTAAGAAATTGCTATTAACACCAAGTAGAAGCAGGTGGTAAAAAAAAAATTATATAAAAAGGCTCCCAGAATGCATTCTCTTACCTTTCAAAATGACGGGACTGTACATGATTGCCAGGAGGCTGCGCATTCAAACTCTTGCCCAGAGAAGACAAAGACAGGAGAGAATCTTCAGAATACGCATTACGCTGTTCCAGCAGACTCAGGAGGAAATCTATGAAAAATACAGGCTACATCCTCACACCATTCTTGACCTGATAAATGAATTGGAACCTTTTTTGGCACACCCAACAGGCAGAACACAATCAATACCAATACATGTGCAGGTATTGTGCTCACTGCACCTTTTGGATTCTGGTTCTTTTCAAACTGTAATTGCAGAGGTTGGTGGAGTGTCACAGAGTGCCCTATCACGTTTTTTCATGTGTTCCTGGACGCAATGCTAAGTAGACTCCAACATCATATATATTTCTCAAATACACAACAAGCCATACAGGAAACAAAATTGGATTTCTATCATATTGCAAGATTTCCACATGTGATTGGATGCATTGACGGAACCCATATTGCCATCACTCCACATGCAGCCATAGAATATGTATTCCGGAATAGAAAAAGCTACCACTCGCTAAACATCCAGATAATATGCAATTCCAAAAACATTATCAGTGACATTGTAGCAAAGTTTCCAGGGAGTACACATGACTCCTTCATCTTCAGACATAGCGCAATTCATAGACGTCTTAGTGCTGGTCAGTTTGGAGATGGATACCTGCTAGGTGAGTAACACACATGCAAACATCCATCCATCCTTCCATCAATACGGATTGGAACATTCTGTTACTTTTTTCTCTCTTACTTACAGGTGATAGTGCCTACACAGTGCGTGATTTCATACTTACCCCATACTTAAATCCTGCAAATGCAAGTGAAAGACGGTACAACAGGGCACACCGGTCCACACGTGGGGCAATTGAACGTACTTTTGGAATATTGAAAAGCCGTTTCAGATGCATACACAAAAGTGGAGGTGCATTGCAATACAATCCAGAGACATGTTGCAAAATTGTGACAGCATGTTCAATGCTGCATAACATGGCAATTCGCAAAGGCACAGAAATTGAAGTGAGTGACTCTGACTCATCTGATGATGATGATAACCCTCCACCAAGAATGGCAGTGGCAGGAGTAGGAGCAATGGCTGGCCGTCAAAGAAGGACAGAGATTACACGTAATTATTTTTAGGTAAGAAAAAAACTATACACTAAGTCAAGTTTGCAATGGTTCTTTTAATTCACAACATGCAAACTGTAGTACTATATGTTTGAAACATTTCTTTGAATTTTTGTAAAATGAAATATCCATACGTGGTAAAGAAAAGAAAAAAGGTTCTCAATGCATTTCTGCTGCATATGTTATTAATCACAAAGTCATTTTTGGTGCTGGCGGGTGGAAGCATGTTGCTCCTGTAAAGGCATGGCCTCATGCTCAGGTCCGGTAGTGGAACGCCTTCCACTTCTGCGTTGGACAATTATGTTAGTTGGGGTAGGGTTGGTACTACTCCTACTGGAGTTGTCCTTACTTTCTCCAGAGCATAGGAGAGCGCTTGCACCTGAGTTGGTGGTTTGCACGCTTTCCAAGACCGATGTCATTTTGTCCAAACTCTTTGCCATTGCACGTGTGCGGTCACCTAATTCTCGCTGCATGTTTATGCTGCGCCGTGTGAAATTGCTGGTGACTGCACATATCCTGTTGATGGCCTTGGTGTATGTATGCATTCTGACTTGCGCAGCCTGTGCATCCCTGTTACGTGCTTTTTCAGTTTTAACAAGTGTCACGCAGAGTTTGTCAATTGAAGCAGCCATGCTTTCCTGGTTTTTGTTAGATTTTAGTAGCTGCCTATTTATTGATCTGAGTGCCTTGTGTTGCAGGCGCTGCACCTGAAGCATGTCCTGCTCAAGGCCTGCGAACACTGTGCCTCCTTCACTTTGTCCTCTGTTGCTGCCACCTGCCTCCAGACGGAATGAGCGTGCCCTCCTTGGAGTTTGGGATTGCTGTTGTGAGTCCTGAGAGGACATTGTAACTGTCTCATTGGGGACTGATTCAACTTCAGAATTTTCTTCCACTCCCATTGGTTCCAGAGGTGCAACACGTCTGCGCTTCCTGTGTATGTTCAAATGTTGTACAGGGGCATCAGTGACTTCCTCTTCATTTTCAGACGTCACATGAGGAGGAGAATTTTCAAACTCATTCTCTGGCCTGGACTATCTTGTATGTTCTGTGGATTTAGAGTGTGAAATATGAATTTGTGTTCATGTAAAATTAAATGATTTCATAGCAGACTACTACTTGTACTACACTGCTTCAGCATGCCAAAGTACAACTTGGTAAAATAACATGAGTTACTATGATGATGAGTGTTACAATCTCAACAGGACTACCACTCCCATAATGCATTGCTCACTTCTGGTTTCACAGTGTAAGTGGACTACTATTTATCTGACTATGAGTTTCTGCACAGCACACACACACATTCTTTGCACACATACATGGATGGAATTTGCATTCATCTTACCTTGTGCAGTTGCTGTGGGTTCAGAGCTATCAATGGTAGCCACTCCACTCACACTCACACTCTCAGGTAACAGGGTGGATTCTATAAGTTCCTCATGGGGTGTTGGTTGGTCCACAGCAGAAGTTCCATCACCTGTTTTGTTTGCCTCTTTGATTCTTTCAGCAAGTCTCTCTTTAGATATGAGTCTCATGTCGTACCACCTTTTTTTAATTTCCTCAATGAAGCGAGTGGTGACTCCTACAGAGTTAACTTTCTCCTGGATCTCCAGCCAGATTTTCCTTTTCCTGGAGTCATGTACTTTCAGTGCTTTTTTACCAAACAGGCCCTCATGGTTACACACCATTTCTTCAATGAGCACTTCTTGCTCCTTTTCTGAAAACATCTGCTTTCTTTTCCTCTTTTCCAATGCCATTTCCTCCTGTGCCTTCTGTGAATCCATTGCTCTCCAAACAGGTCTGCTCTGCCTCAGCACACTCTATCAACTGCCACTGGGTGTGGCTCTGGGTAGCAGGTGCAAGCAACAACTGGAACTACCTGGTTGTGATGTCATCAGGCTGTTCCTGCATTGCATGATTCCCGTTTTTGCGATTTTTTAAATTGCGAAATTTGCTAATTAAGAAATCGCAAAATTATCGCAAAAAATTCTGCGATTTTTAAGGAATCGCACATTTATCGCAGATTTCTTCATACATCCCATTTTGCGATTCCGAAATTGCGATTTGAAAAAAAATCGTAATTACGGACTCGCAAAATGGAATCTTGATACATCTGCCCCTAAGACTCTGAACCGGTAATAGGTGAACAGTGGGAGGATAATAGGACTAGGGGAGCTCGCCATGAGGAATGAAAACGAAGATTCTGTGAAGTAGATACGGTTAATGGCTGTAGCTTTCGAAAGTGGAGTATCAGTAGCATCAATGAGATTTTAGTAAGGGGAGACAAGGAATATATCAGACAACATAATCTAATGCATAGTAAATGCTCATCCACATTGATATATAGTCTATCAATGCCTTTAAAAGTGTTAAGGTATACATATATTTATGCTTTTGTAAAGTGTAAATATATTTACACTAATGTTCAACTCTTGGTCTGTGCATGCTCTTTGACAGACTAGGCACACTGACCCTTAAAGAACTCAATTGGTTTTCGCTGCCTAATGGTATCATTTTGAAGATATGTAATTTTCATCTACATGTAGGTCCCCATCAGTACCCATCATATCTGGTGATCAAGACCGAGGAGCTGATTACGACTTAGGCGGTGCATGGTGGCAAGATACCTCACCGCTCTTGCATCGCCAAAGTTGGCTGCTGGCTGCCTGCCAGATTAGGAGTTTCCTCCTGGTCTGGCGGCGGTTCTTTGTCATTCCCATGGCGGTGCCTTTGAAATTGGCACCACAATGGGAACACCGAAGCACGTTCCTGAACGGCATAGACTGTTTAGTCCGTGCCGTGCAGGAACTGGGCCTGCATGCATACAGGTGGGGCACACCATATGTCCCTCTACAAGCATCCCAATGGAATGAGGAACCAGGGGGCCCTGTAGGGCCTACTTTGTTTCCTCACCGCCAGCAGTTTCTTCGCATCAACACTGCCATGAGACCGCTGGCAGTGATGAAACTCGTAATATGCTTGACGGGACTGCAGTGGCCCTGCCAAGCATATTGCGGTCTCACACCACTGTGCCACTGCGAACACCACCCTGCCAAAGTTGTACTAGGAAGGTTGGCTCGCTGGTGCGGCGGTGGCTAGGCCACCACCACTGCGCCCCCATGAGTCTGGCAGTCCTCAGATCTCTAGACTTGTAATCAGGCCCTAATTTATTTTAATTTTTTTAATTTTAAATCCTTTATTTTCAAATCAGTGCACACAGCTATTCAGCCATACATCCCGGAGGCTAGGCAGCATATAATTAACCAGAAGTCCAGTGTGCAAGAAGCAAGTTACTAGGATGTACCAAGGTTATAATTTTCTGTTTTTTAAGAAATAACAGGTACAAGAAAGAGAGCACCAAAACTAGTGCTAAGAAGTAAGGCAATTGAAACAGTTGTGCAACAAAGCCCGAACTTGGGGTCTGCTAGGCCCAATAATCACAGTTACAATCAAAAAACAGTACTGATATGTGGAACCATAGGGGGAAGGAAAACACAGGATGGCTATGCAATCAAAACGCGTATTGGAAGTATAGGTTATGGGGTCAAACGTTCTTCCAGTGGGGCAATATCAGGTGGTATGCAGATGTCTCCCCTATACTCATTCCAAGCCCCCCATATCTTCTGCGATTTTTTGGGTTTACCCCTGGCCACATACACTGTCTTCTCTCGGAACATACACCAATCCATGTTGGCTTTCCACTGGATCACCTTAGGGGCTGTTGTCGCACCCCACAGCTGTGCAATGCCCCGTTTCGCAATCATATTTCCCAGGGTAACCCATTGTATTTGTGCATTGTTGTGATCAGTTGGGCCCCAAACATTCAAGAGGCAGCGCCGGGCCTTAGCCTGAACATCCACCCCGGTCACCTCACTCATAATCATGTGTATCCGCCTCCAGTAGGAGGCTATTGCACTACACTCCCAAATAATGCGCATAAAGGTGGCCAGAGCGCCACAGCCACGCCTACAGAGGCCGTCCACTGAACACGCCTACAGAGGCCGTCCACTGAATGTCCCATGTATATTAATCTGGGACCCGTAACATAAACTCTGTGTAGAATTTTTAATTGTACCAGCCGCAGCCTGGCAGGAATAGCAACTTCCTTGGAGGAAGAGACCGCACATTGCCAGTCTTCGTCATCGAGCTCTATCCCGTCCCGCACCCACTGGTCTCTAACCCCCAGGAGGAGGTCAGTGCGGACATTAATCAGTTTTTTATAGATAAGGGAAATAGCACTATCAGGCATATGGTCATCTAGAACCCTATCCTCCAAGGGGGAATATTCAGGGATTTTCTCGCCCTCCGGCATCGCTGCCAGAAGTGCGTGACGCAGCTGGGCGTACCGGAAAAATTCAGTTTCGCCCAGCTGAAACTCTGTTTGTAGTAGAGCAAAAGATTTTACCTTCCCTCTCACTATCATGTCTTCCACCTTAGATATTCCTATCATGTCCCACTTGTCAAATCCCTTAGTGTGCCACAGTTTACCCAGTATCTCGGAATCGTATAGAGGGGTTGCTATTGTGAGCCTATCTTTCCACCCCTGCGACTTAGTGATCGTCCTCCATATGTGCACCGCTGTCTTTGTTGGCCCAGACATTCCACCATCCAGAGATCTCGAGTACAACTCCCTTTGGTATTTCCCGTCATCCAGGAGCCACCGATCCATGGCATAGCCCGGGCTTTCTGCTGGACCGTAAAGGCCGTGATTAAGGGCTACCAACTGGGAGGCCCAATAATACCTTCGGATGTCAGGCAGTGCTATACCCCCGTCATACCACGGGAGCGTGAGTTTCGTGACAGCTATGCGTGGCCTGCCATCCCAGAGCAAAGCACGTTGCAGGCTCTCAATCTCCCTAAAGTAGCTGGCTGGGACTGGATCTTGAGTATTTAGCAGGGCATACAAGAACCTCGGCAGGGACATCATTTTAAATAATGCCGCACGCCCAAGAAGGGAGAGCGGGAGCCTACGCCATCCCTCTACGTCACGTCGGAGATGGACGGGGGGGGAAGCAAATTGTTCATGTAGCGTATCTTGGGGTCTGTTGAAATGTAGATCCCCAGGTACTTAAATACCTGCCTTGCGACCTGTATGTCACAGTCCCTCGGAAGCCGAGGCTTCCCCCCTCTCAGCACGTACAGGTGCGACTTCGACCAATTAATAACCAAGCCGGAGTGCCGGCCAAAGAGACGAAGCACATCACACACCGCAATAAGCGACTTACACGGAGAGGTGAGATACAGCAAGATGTCATCAGCATATAGCGACACTCGGTCCTCGAATCCAGGAGACCAACGTATCCCATGTATATCTGGGTGGTGCCGTAGCCACGCAGCCAACGGTTCAAGCGCTAATGCAAACAGCAGGGGCGACAGGGGGCAACCCTGCCTGGTGCCCCTGTGGAGAACAAAGGACGCGGAAACACGACCATTGACCGTTACATTGGCTAGCGGGCTGGTGTACAGGAGCTTGACCCACCCTACAAATTCCGAACCAAATACGAACTTAGCTAACACTGCCCACAGGTAGTTCCATTCAAGGGAGTCAAACGCCATCGTGGCATCCAGAGACGCCAGGATGGCCGGCTCCCTGAGCGTGTGGGCCCTAGCCAGGGCTCCATGGAGTCTCCGAAGGTTAAGGGCAGTGTTGCGGTGTGGAATAAAGCCCGACTGGTCCGGATGCACTAAGTCGCCAATCGCGCCAATCAAACGGTTGGCCAGCAATTTAGCCAGAATCTTAGGCTCAGCATTCAACAGAGAAATGGGACGATACGATCGGCACAGGTCTCTGGGTTTCCCTTCCTTATGGATGACCACAATGGTGGCCAGCCTCTGGTCATGGGGAAGCATGCCCTCCAGAAACATGTTCCGCAGGTGCAGGGAGACGATATCGGGTTTGATCTTGTAAAGTTCCACTGGTATACCATTGGGGCCGGGTGCCTTGCCAGATCTAAGGGAGCGAATGGCGAGAGCTATCTCATCTGCGGAAATTTCCCTATCTAAGTCATCTCTGTGCGTCTCCGACAAACACGGGAGGTCAACCTCCGCCAAAAGCTCCCCTGAGTCGGTCTCAGACCGGTCAGAGACAGAGGTGTAAATAGACTCAAAGTAGTCTGCAAACGTCTCAACTATCGCACTCGGATCGGTGACGGTCAAGCCGTCCTCCCCCAGCACGTCCGGAACCACCCGGTTAGCTCTTTCCTTTTTGTCCAGCCAAGCAATGAGCTTGCCCGCCTTATCTCCGACATCGTAAATCTTACCCTGTTGCTCCCTACCCATGACCTTAGCCGCATCCGAAACAGTATCTCGATATTCTGACTGTTTAAGCGAGAGGACATGGAGTAGTTCCGGTGTCGGGCCGACTTCCAGTTGGGAGTCCAGATCTCTAATCTCAGCTTCGATACGCACCACATCCGCATCTCTGCGTCTCCGAACGTCAGCATTTAGGGAGAACGCCTCACCCCTCAGGACCGTCTTAAATGCCTCCCACAGGGTAATGGCCGATGCAACCGACCCCGAGTTCTCAGAAAAATAGAGCTCAATAGCCTTGGACATGAGTCCACGCGTTTTCGGGTTGCGGAAGTACCATGGGTTGACCGCGGCCACCCGTTCGGGTACCACAATATCAAAGTCAAAGGACACCCAGACCGGGGAATGGTCTGAGATGCCCCTCGCCAGTAATCGGGCCTCAGAAACTGCCGACGCATGGGCCGCTAGGGCCAGGACATAGTCAATTCTGGAAAGACTACCATGTGCCCCGGAATGAAATGTGTATTGACTTTGGGTAGGATGCATGAGCCTCCAGCAGTCAATCAGCCCCATAGTGTCCAGGAAATCGGGCAACCAAGATTGCGAACTTCGGAGATGTCTGGGTGGATGTCTGTCCAAGGTCCCCGAGCAGACTGAGTTGAAATCGCCCCCCACAATAAGCAGCCCCTCGGGTAGACTCAAAATGGCGCCTCCAAGATCCTGAAACGTGTTGTTTTGCAACCCAGGGGGAACGTAAACCGAAACCAGAACCAGAGGCCGTCCCTCCCACCTTCCCGAGATCGCAGCATACCGCCCCCTCTCATCAACTACGCTAGAGTTAATCTCGAGTGGGAGAGACGCGCGCACCATAATCCCCGCCCCCCGGGATCCCGAAGAGAACCCTGAATGTGCCACCATCTTGAATCCCTTCCTGTTAAGCGATTGGCACGTATTCCCCACCAAGTGTGTCTCTTGTAGCAGTATAAAGTCAGGCATGCATCTCTTAAACAGCTGAAGAACCACCCCTCTCTTAATGCGATCACCCAAACCATTAACATTCCAACACAGCACTTTTAGTTTCCTACCCCCCATCGTCAAAACGTGGGCCCCTGCTGCTCCCGGCAGGCCTCAATGTTACACAAGCAGAAATACAACAGTCTTTGCATTGCCTTGAAAGAAGAAAACCAAAAGAAGGAAAAACAGAACCAACATTCAAACCTCCCCCCACCCTGCACCCCTGCATCAGACTAAAAAGCCCCCCCAACCAGCAGTGTGCCTGTCTCCCCATTAACTACTCTACAAAAAGACCCTAGAGGAGAAAGGAGATCACACAGGCCCTCCCCGCCACCCTCCATAACGGGAAGAAGGATATACATCGTAAAGTGCATCAGTGTGAAATTGGTCATTGCCATCAGGGCCACTGTCCGGCAGAGTCATAAGAGCGAGTTCTAGTCTTGTTGCTCAGGGCCTCTCGAAGTGCCCTCCGAGTGTTCTTCTCGTTCTTCGCGACGGTGCGGCAAAGTGTCCAACCACTCGCTCACCACTTCGGGCAGATCAAAGAATATAGCACGGCCGTCATGTTCGATGCGTAGCTTCGCAGGGAACATCATTGAGTACTTCATCCCAAGATCTCTAAGACGCCTCTTCACTCCAGCGAAGCTCTGTCGCTGTCGCTGGACAGCCCGAGTGAAGTCCGGGTAAAAGTTGATGTCCGCATTCTGAAACTTGAGGGGTCCGTTTCGTCTTGAGGCTTGCAGGATAACGTCCCGATCTCTGAAGTTTAACAGCCGTGCTATAATGGGTCGCGGAGTGGCGCTCAGCTTGGGACGTCCCCCCGGCATTCTATGGGCTCGCTCTACTGAAAAGAAACGGCTGAGGCCCGCTGGGGCCAGATGAGTTTGAATCAAGTCTTCTACGAAGAGATCAGTGGCCGAGTCCTCTGCCCCTTCCGGCACACCAATAATTCGGACGTTCTGCCGTCTGGCACGTCCCTCAAAATCTTCCAGTCGCCTCGAGAAGAGTTCATTGGCCGATCTCAAGTCCCGGACCTCCGTCTGTAGGTCAGAGACATCAGTCGTAGGCTCGCTCGATGTCCAACGATTTGACCCTGTCGTTAGTCTTACCCAGATCAGCTCTAATCAGGTTGATTTCGATCGCCAGAGTGTCCACTTTGTGTGTCAGGACCTCATGCTGTTTGTGCATCACCGTCTTGATGCCGGCTATGGCCCCCATAACATCACGAAGTGTCGGATCTGACGTGTCCGGCGATCCTTCCCGATGAGAGTCCTTTGGCCGGGCAATCGCACACGGTGAGGTCTTTTGCTGGGCATAGTATTGTAAAGTAAAGTCTTGTAGGCAGGTAGAGTTCTTCAAGTCTTCTTTATTAACAGGTAAGAAGAAGGCAATACAGCGACATGAAGCACATCCTCCGCTTTCCCTTCCAGTAACCGACTCCTTTCCACAGCATTCTCACTGACCCACATTCCACGCATTCCACACGAGACATACACACACGCGCATGCATACACATACACGCGCCATACACACGAGACACACACGCGCACAACACATGACACGATACCACACACCCTCCTCCTCAAACAGCTTAAGTACCCACAAACAAAATCATCCTAAACTGAAATCAGAAAACCGGGCAGGCAACTTCCTTACCCTTCCACTACGGCGAAGGCATTCATCATCAACGCCCAAATTAGAAGGAGAAGGTCCAGCATCGCCAGCATCCCCAACATCATTACTAGACTCACAATCGGTGCTACAGCTACCTGCATTGCTAGATGGCGCTAACTCTTTTACAAGACCAAAATCATCACCTAACAAATAACCGCTACAAGACCCGCCATCATAATGTGCACCTACCACACCACTCCTCTCATTACAAAAACTCAATTGGCGAAAATTCCACCTTTTACCGTCTTCTAATTCAACAGCACTACCAAAAACCTTTATTACCCTCAGGGGTTTAGACCACACACTTTCACCTTTCAATACTTTCCTAGGGTTCTTCACCCTAACCATCTGACCGATTCTAACTAAGGGCCAAGCACGTCTATTACCATGATACTGCTGATTACGATCTTGGTACTTCTTAACCTCAGATCTGACTTCTTCATCAATATTCTTAGTGTTGCATTGCATCTTATCGTTTCTTTTCCTCAACCACCAAGGTACCAGCCCAGAGAAAGGTTTTCTACCTCTCAAAATCTCAAAAGGTGTTTTCCCTGTAGCTGAATGGGGAGTAACACGATAAGCAGTCAGCCTCTCTTGCAAAGCCTTCCTCCAAGGCAAACCTGCGCTCAGTGCCAATTCAATCGCTTCCTTAACCACTCTGTTGAAGCGTTCAACTTGGCCGTTTCCTTCTGGGTGATATAATGATGATTTAATGTGTTTGATACCCATCACCAGTAAAAATTCTTCCATCTTCTGTGACACAAATTGGGGACCATTGTCTGAAACTAATATTTCAGGAACCCCCGCTCTCGAGAATACGTCCTCTAGAAATTCAATAACCACATCTGTTGACATCCCACTTACCATTCTTACCTCGGGCCATTTGGAATAATAGTCAACTAGTACAATGGCATAACAGTCCATAGACGCCACAGCAGAAAAGGGCCCCATAAAGTCGATAGCGACCTTTTGCCACGGATATTCGGGTAACTCCACCATAGTTAATGGTACCTTCAATGGTTTAACCACCTTATCACTAGTACTACAAAACTTGCAATCCCTTACCAATCGGTCCACCATGGAATCTACACCTGGCCACCAAAACCACTCTTTGACCCTCCTTTTTGAACTGGACATACCACCATGCCCTAAGTGGCTTTTCTCAGCAATATCTTTCCTTAAACCAATGGGAGGAACAATCCTGTCGCCTCTTAGAATAATATCATTGACAATACACAATTCATCTCTAATTTTAGAAAACGCAACACATTCACCACGTAAATTGGATTCCCTTGGCCAACCCTCAACTATAAAACGTTTGACCTCCTTCAAAACTACATCCTTCTCCATCTCATTCATCCAAGACGTTTCAGAAATACCACTCATGGCATCCTGAGTACTTATAAGAAATACATCCTTAGCAGTAAATGCTACTTCACAATCAGTATTGGTTTAGACCTCCTTAGAATCCACATTGGGTAGTCTGGATAAACCATCCGCTACTACGTTATCTCTACCCGGAATGTATTCTATGTCGAAACTAAACATCTGCAGCTTTGAAGCTAAACGAGCTAACCTTGGAGTTAAATTTTTTCCTCCCTCAGGTCTTAAAATGTTCACCAATGGTTTGTGATCAGTGCAAATTTTAAACTTCCTCCCCCACACGTACATTCGAAATCTTTCAGCTGCCCATGAAGCAGCCAACAATTCTTTCTCTATTACGGAATAATTCCGCTCCGCTTGGGTTAAAGTGCGTGAAGCATATGCTACCACCCATTTTTCAGACTTGACTCGTTGGGAAAACACAGCACCAATTCCATAACCAGATGCATCCACAGATAGCACACATTCAGCCGTTGGTAAAAAGGGTTTCAGACAAGGAGTAGTAACTATCTCCTTCTTCACTTTCTCAAAACATGTCTTTTGTTGCTCACCCCATGTAAATACTACGCCTCTTTTTAATAATGATCTCAAAGGCTCAACCTTTGAAGCATAGTTCTCAATAAAACGTGAATAAAACTCTGTGAGTCCAAGGAATGACATCAATTGTTCTTTGCTAGTAGGCTCCGGAACAGCTAAAATAGCATCTACATGACTGATTTTAGGTCGAATGCCATCCTTAGATATTACATGTCCTAAGTATTCAACTTCAGATTTCCCAAATACACATTTCTCATTTTTGATAGTTAACCCACTTCTTCTCAATGCATCTAAAACCTCAAATAAACTCTTGTCGTGACATTCTTTGTCTTTCCCATATATCAAAATGTCGTCTTGAAACACCTTGGCATTTTCAATGCCTTGTAAAACTCTGCACATTTCCCTTTGGAACACAGCAGATGCACTAGCGAGACCAAATGGCATCCGTTTATACCTAAACATTCCTTCTGTAGTGATGAAGGCAGTGCAATGTTTAGAATCGTCCTCTAACACAATTTGGTGGTATGCACTGGTTAAGTCTATCTTGGAAAACCAAGATGAGCCACCAACAGAAGACGTAAGTTCCTGCAGATTAGGAAGAGGAAATGTGTCTACCCAAATAGCTTCATTTAAACACCTTAGGTCCACACACAGTCGTAAATCGCCATTAGATTTAAGCGAAATTACGACTGGCGAAACCCAATCTGAGCTTTCAACAGGTTCGACAATACCATCACTACACAGTTTCTTAAGTATCTCACCTAACTTCTCTCTATAACTGATGGGCACATTCCTAAGTTTTTGTCGAATAGGACATGCACCTTCTCTTAATATTATTTTGTGCTTGAACCCAACCATTTTGCCGATCCCATTCGAAAATACATCAGGAAATTTTTCTTGTAGGTTTGAGTAAGCATTATTCTCAACGCACTCATCTTGAATAGAGTACACAGGACACTCACGTCTGGGGTCGATTTTCATGCCCAAATCAAAAATGTGTGGCCACCCCAATATAGTCGCACCTTTGTCGGCCACATAAATTTTACCCTGGCACGAATTACAGCCAAAGGTTATTTTAGCACTTATGAACCCTTCTAAAGGTATTTTATGCCCAGTGTAACTACCAGGACGTACATCAGGACCTAATAATGGTCTGGTAGGCCAAAGGGATTTAAACAAATCAATGCCCATGATGGTGTACCATGCACAAGAATCTACCATGACCTTTACTTCCAAACCATCAATATTGACAAGGCATGATGGTAGTTTTTTTACCTTATTTGTCCCTTTAACTGATTCGTCCTGTATACTACATACATCACCTACAACGTGGAACACATCATCTTGATTATTAGCATGGACACAATTAATGTCATCTTGCTCATCATTTTGTAAATAGTTAACTTTCGCTTTAAAATTTCGACAGACTCTAGTGAAATGTCCCTTTTTTTTACAGTTAGTGCATATTTTGTCGAGAGCCGGACACCACTTATAGTTTGCTAGATGAGTCGAAGACCCACATCTAAAACACGCAAACTTTTTTAGTTCATTAGCTTTCTCATAAGTTTTTTCATTTCCCTTTTTATTAGAATAAGATGAATAACTAGTCATCTTACTATCAGTCTTGGGTTTATAATTATCAACCTTATTCACTGCATTGATTGATGTAGAATCAATATCATTTTTCTCATTTCTAACCTCACGAATGCATTGGTCAGAAATTTCTACACCTCTAGCAACCTCAATTGCATTTTTTAATGAAGTACTTCCAGATGACCATAATTTCTCCTGAATTTTTTTAGATTTGGTCTTCATAAGGATCTGGTCTCGCAAAACCTGATCGTATGTGATAGTTTCAAATTCACACGTGACTGCTAAACCCCTTAAAGCTGAAACAAACTGATCAATTGACCCATCACTTTTTTTGAGCTCTTGAATAAAACTTAAACCTTTCCATCACGACGTTAATTTTTCTTCCAAACCTTTCCTGCATTTGTTTGACAGCACATTGATAAGCACCCATATCTCCAGCATTTTCAATTTTCGGTAAATTTTTGAACTCCCTTAAACCTACAGCACCTAACCTATGTTTAAGTAATGATACCTTCCTATCTTGAGAAGATTCCTCTTCAGCTAACACTTCAACATAAGCCTCAAACATATCAATCCATAGATCCCATGCAATAGGAGGTTCACCAGACTCCGCCAAAAAAAATGGTGGTGGAAGAATTGAAGACATTGCAATTATTATGTAAATTAATACAATTTAACACATAGAAAGATGAAATAAATAATTTAAAAAAAATTCCTCTGTAAATGCTTGCGCAAAAAGTTCACCAAAGTCCAAGCTAATATGTAATTTCCTTGAACAAAGAGTTCACCAAAGTTTTAATAGAGTAGAATTAGTATAGGTAATTTAAAAATTAAAAAAAAATGTAGGAATGAGTCATATAATGTTACCAATAACGTAGAATCAACTGGTATGGCAAGCGTAGGATTTGCTCATAAACGTAGAAATTTATATCCATTTGAAAAGAATGTATCAACATCTGAACGCGTTGCACTTTGTAGACATCAAAATCGCGTATATTTCATTAATCTGTGCACATACGTAGTGAAGCGTTTCTCTGTTAAAGTGGTTGCCGCGTTGCTAGGGTTCCTCTGTTGATGAGATTACCGCGTTGCCAGGATACATGCAAAATGGCTGCACGCATACGTAATACGTGATGACACTATCGCGTTAAGATGACGATTAGCCACGCGAAGGCATCAGGAACGGAAAGTCAGGAGGTTCACAGTAACACTCCGCACGCGCAGGCTGGTTATTCACGCGGCAAGTTTAAAAGATGCACGATGTGTTGCTGAAGATCGTTGCAAGGTAAACTTCAACTTCTTTCGGCATACCAGATAATTGCACAGTCATAAATATAACTACTCACAGTTGATGGTTGATGAACATTTCTTCAATTAAGATGGAGTTGTAAATAATTGTAGAAACTCCAACAGAAACGAAGAAAAAAAAATTTTTTTTAAAGAAAAATCAATGTCGCTGCTGCCGTATCCCGCTCGTCGCCATGTATTGTAAAGTAAAGTCTTGTAGGCAGGTAGAGTTCTTCAAGTCTTCTTTATTAACAGGTAAGAAGAAGGCAATACAGCGACATGAAGCACATCCTCCGCTTTCCCTTCCAGTAACCGACTCCTTTCCACAGCATTCTCACTGACCCACATTCCACGCATTCCACACGAGACATACACACACGCGCATGCATACACATACACGCGCCATACACACGAGACACACACGCGCACAACACATGACACGATACCACACATAGCGATCGATCTTATTCGACTGGGGTTGAATAGTCTTCCTGCTGACTCGGCTCGCCGTCCTGTCTGGCTCGCCCCTGCCCGCCATGATGGAACCGGGGAACTGGACAAAGGGTGGTATACCAAGGCAACTCCGTTTATACAGAGCAATCGCAAAGTGTAGCGGCCCCCGATAGTTGTTCAGCGACAGATCACTCCGCGTGCTCCGTAGGGCCAGCGTAGCATGCACTCACACAGCATTTTGGTCATGCGTTACGGTGTCGTCGTCGTCGGCCACCACAGAGACAATAGCCCATCCCTGGCACGGTCTTTCAGAACGACGTAACTCCGTCAAGGAGTGTCGGATTTTAAATCGGACAGCGGGACCCGTCTCAACGACCGTTCACCAAAAATATTCCACCGCCGTGGATCAGGATTTCAGTCAGGATTTATGCGGAGGGTCGGAGGGTCTCCGGAGCTCCGAGCTTACGCGGCCATCTTGCTTGCCCGCGAAGCTCCTCCAATCCAGGCCCTAATTTTTATTGACGTTGTGGTGGCGATAGGGGCTGCAACCTATTTAACATGGCTTAACGCTGCCTTGTACATAAGGCCCCTTTTCAGCTATGTTAGTGTGAAAGGGGTGGGCAGTGGGTGTTCCACCCCAACACCCTTTCATTATCACTCAGCCCCCTATTTACAAGCGTGGCGTACAGAGGAGGCAGCTCCAAAATCCTGGTCTAAAGTTGTCGAAAGAAGGAGAAATGCATTATTTCTCGTCGTTTTTGCTTTTTCCATGCGTACTGCCTTGTGCAGCACACATGGAAAAAGGAAAATGCCATGGTTTGTTTATGGACAGGAAGGTGTCACTTTCATGTGTGCTGCATGAAGCAGCACACATGAAAGTGACAAAATGGCATTTTAGGATTGTTTATGTGCAGGAAGGGGCACCTTCCTACACATAAACAATCCTCTCCTGCACGCAGACACCCTTGCACTATGGTGCAAGGGTGCCTGCATTGGTGCTAAGTTGCTAAACTTAGCTCCATCACCGGGGGAAACACAAGGCTGAACCACATTCTTGTAAATATGGTGCAGCCCTGCATTTCAAAAGTGGCAGAGAGAGGCGTTAAGCCAGGAAGTTTAATGCCTCTCTCCGCCACTTCATTGTGCATATGGCCCTTAAAGTGGAAGGGTCAGATGGCAGGATTTGCATCTTATGCAGCAAAGATTTGAATTTTCTTCCAAGGTGAGAGCAGCCAGGCTGTATCACAGCTGACCATTAAATAATGGCCTGCTTACCACACCAATATGAAGACAATCACCTCCTAACAATAGTGAAAGCTCATCCAGCACTCTCAACGAATAATCTCTACATCCATCTTCATCTGCGGGTTTTCCTCTCACATTATTCTCTGTTTAGCACTCCTTCCATCATCTCCTTGTATTTGCTTTGTTCACCCTAAGTTGGCAGGGTATGCTCAGACGTGGGTCCCTTGCTCACTTTGCCCCTCGATTTAAGCTAGCCTGGGGTGTTATCCCGCAACCGGTCCCAGGATACTTGTTTCCAGTCCAGAGAAGATCTGGCTTGGCAATTCGGGCTGGACTGTTCCCATGAGGGCCAAGAGTGATTTGCATATGGCTGGGTCTGAGCTGGAGTGGCAAAGTGAGCTAAATAACTATGAAGGATTCAACCCAGATCTGTGACTGAGGGTGAGTGTCTGAAAAGAGACTGCGCTCTGTCCATCATCTCCTTGTGTTTGTTTTGTTCACCCGAAGTTGGCAGGGTATGCCTAGACTTGAGTCCCTTGCTCACTTTGCCACTAAATCAAGCTAGCCTTGCTGATGAGAGGTGTTACCCTGAAACCAGTCCCAGGATGCTTGTTTCCGGTCCAGGGAAGAGTGCAGGACTGTTCCCATGATTCACAGGGTTACGACTGATTTGCACATGGCTGAGTCTGAACTGGGGAGGCAAAGTGAGCTAAAGACAATGATGGATTCAAACCAGAACTGTGACTGGGGTGATTGACTGAAAAGTTTCAAGAGCTCCATCCATTGTCTACCAGCTGATGAGGGATGTTACCACAAAATTGGTGCCAAGATGCTTGTTTCCAGTCCAGGGAAGACCTGGCTTGGCAGTTCGGGCTGGGCTGTTCCCATGAGACACAGGGTCAAGACTGATTTGCATATGGATAAGTCTGAATTGGCATGGCGAAGTGAGCTAAAGAACGATGATGGATTCAACCAAGATCTGTGACTGAGGGTGAGTGTCTGAAAAGTTTTGCCACTCCATCCATCATCTCCTTGTGTTTGATATGTTCATACTAGCAGTGCGGCCAGAAGAGAGAGATTAGTGGCCACGAGAGTTCATGTGCCAGTTTGTGGTGCCTTACAGCATGGTGCATAGGGCCCATTGATTATGAGCCATCCCTGCTATGCCTGAATGAAATCCAGACGGTGCGCAATAGCACTCACGTTGGACGGGGCCTAGGCTGGGTTCTCAGTGGAGGGGCAGAGTCCCTCTGAAGAACATTGCTGAAGTGGGCTGCCTGACTGGCCTCTGAGCTATGGATAACTGTCATGTGGAGCTGGGTGCCGATACTCGCTGAGTGGACCCTGGAAGCACTATGGTGAGGAGATAGATTCCTGGTCCATCTGACTGTGACCAGGGAGGGACCTGCAATTATGGATGGAGCCTGCGGGACCTGAAGAGCCTAAGTGTGAGCAACAGAGGCTGCTTGGACAGCATGTTGATTGCAATTTATTATGTGCACCCTGGGGAAAACCATCTGGTGACCTGAAAATGCTGGAGGAGATAAGTCAACCACCAGTATTGTGGTGGGTTGGAGTCCCTGGCTGGTGTGGGCCATTCCTGATAGCTGTTGAAAATTGGAAATGAGAAGGGAGCAAAACTGGAACAGAATTATAAATAAGATCAATTTATGGAGTCCAAGCTAGACGTGCTTTAAGTAGACCATCATCGCAACCAGACAGCCTGACCAAGGGCCCACTGGTGCGGAACTACTAGCAGCGATTCAGGGCTTCTGAGTCCCATTAGAAGGGAAAATAGACTTAATGGTTTTCGAGATCAATGGCCTGGATCTAGGGAAGGTTGTGCAGTGCACAACGGCAGTTGAAGATTATGTGATACCCTGAAACAGTAAATTAAATTGCTGAGAGCTGCAGTAGAGGGATTAAAAGGTATGCCATACATGAGGAGGATCACCTAGGGGACACCAAGAGATGGTCATGGTGAAAAATGATACAGTTGGGCTTCCTGGTACACACAGTGGGCCCCTTGGTGGAGCCCACTGGCGGAGCTCTTGCTGAAGATGGCGCATCGAGTATTGGTGATGATGCCACACCTGGGAGCGCCCTATGGGCCATGATAGCCCATCTTTTCAACTACCACAACCACAAGGCTATTCTTCATCATGTGCGCACACGCAGCTCCCCCCCCCCCTCAGATATGAAGATAAGGAAATATTCATCTATACCAATTCCACTTGCAAGGTCCAGAAATTGCGCAATAACTTTCCATTTCTAAAAAGTAAACTGAAAGACCACAACATCAAATATAGCCTGTTGATCCCCACCAAACTGTGCATTCAATATAATGGCCACGTTCATTTTTATGAGTGCCCGGAAGATGTACAGGACTGGCTAGACACCCTAAGGCAGAAGAACTATGCTGGTGCTTCTGGTAGAAAAGAGTCTTCTGCAGGCCTAGTGCGGTGCTCTGGCCAGAACAGGAAAATGCCACTGGGGACTTTGGAGAGATCGAGGGCTTCTACTAGAGATTGCATTCTTGTTTGCCCAAATCATGGCACTCTGAGGTCAGAGGTGTCTCATTCGATAGAACACAGTGCTTTATCACAGATCAGACTGGTGTCTGACACACTAAATGACAGTGTGGATGCTAGCTAAGCTCTACAGATTTTTAGGGGGCACCAGGTCTGGTGCCATAGGGCTTTGGCATGGATATTTGTCCCTAGACTGGTGAAATCGAGGCTGAGCACTTTACTGCACTGATATGGCCATAATGTGACATCAACGCCAGATTGGTCAAGATGACTCTGGGGGGACTGGTGGCCCGATCAAAAGCCTGTAACTTTAAACCCCTGTATGCATGACAGACTTCCAGGTGTATTGTCCCATTAATGTTTATTTGATGGTCAGCGAGGATTGTCAGTGTCCATTCAGGGGCTTGCCTTGATGCAGATGGTTAGCAAATACATTATGGGTATGTCTGCTTTGGAGTGGGAGCTGGTGTAGGGCCCATCCTCTTGCGTTCCACTGAAGACCTGCTTTGGTCTCACAGTTCGAGGTGTACGTGGCTCCTTGGCCTGAATCACACATAGTTACTGCTCAAGTTGAGGAGGTGGAGGGGAGGAGGAGGGAGGTGTCGTGGTGTCCAGTACTTTTCTGGCCGATAGTTGTACTGGACTGAGTTTTTCATGTTATTCCTGGGGTTGGGGGGATGTAGACATGTTGACGTGTTTTGATGTTGGCTTTAGTTTAGGGGAAGTGCTCTTTTTGCTCGAGAACCTTTGCATACTACTAGAGATGCTGCCATCCAGTGGGAGGGCCTCAAAGAATAATGTACGTGGTCATGCAGGTTCCAGAAAGCGAATGCAAGTCCCTCATGTGGAATGTTTGGGGACTAAACAGCCCTGAGTAGCGCAATAGAATACACATCTTAAATGCTTGTGAATATTGATTGCGTTCCTACAGGAAACACATTTATAGGGTGATTGTATTGTCACATTGCAACCAGGCCTGGGTGTAGTTTGCAGAGTTTTGCTACTCGGAACTCTGCCAACTGATAAAAACTGTTGATTCCCGCAAGTGGGGAAGTGCAGTGTGAGCTGCCCTTCGCGCCGGTCTTCCTGTCGCTCTGGTACAAATTCTACCCAAGCTGCAGCTCTCGCTCGCAAACTTACTGTTCAAGACCAAGAGCGGGGAAAAAATGACATTGCACTATGCAAAGTGGAGTTTTCTGCACTCCACAAGCTCTGCGAAGCGTGGAGCGCAGAAAACTCTACAAACTCCGCGAATGGAGCAGAGTTCACTGCCCATGCCTAACTGTCATAGAAGTGGAGACTGAATGTTTATGCCACCTCACATTTTGGTTTTGCATGTGGGACCCTTAAATAGATGGCCCCGAATGTCCCTTTATAGAAGCTACAGGTGTGTGCGGACCCAGGAGGGAGGCATGTTGCTCTGCATGGCACTATAGACACCTACGAACTTGGCTTAGTTAATGTTTATACTCCCAATATAGATGATGGGACATTTTTTGAGGAATTGCCAGCCGATGCACATGGATTTATGCCTGCTAAGTTGATTGTGTCCCGAAGGTGCTACTGTGTGCTAGATGGAGAACTGGACAGGTTCCCCCCAAAGCAGAGTACTAAGCCCAATATGACTACAACCCAAAATTAGATGGTGCAGGGAGTGGGGTAAAAAGATACCTGCAGGGTCCAGCACCCACAGGCACATGCACACTTCTTTCACACACCGGCAGTGGACACACACAGGAGGATGGACTACTTCCTCAAACAGTGGAAGCAGTACTAATGGTGATGGACACAACTTACTTGGCCAGGTACATCTCTGACAATTCGGCCCTACTTTTGGCACACTCTTTGGCCAGACAAGTACCCCATGCCTCATTGTGGCAGACGAAGGTGGAGGACCTCACTGACCTGGTCTACGAGGGAATGATTCCATAGTTCTGACTGACTGCATCACCTACAACTGGGAGAGCACCCATCACAGAGCGATGGAGTAGCATGCAACAAAGGTGGTGCTCGGGGGAGTAGGTATCGCAACCACCAAAGGCATCTGACATATGCTAAAAAGGGACCTGAAATTGCAGAAGGAAAATGTGATACACTTGGCGAGAACAATGCCACTGAATCAAGCAGTTTAAGGGTAAATGAAAAAAGAGGTCTCCTTCTCATAGTAGTGGCTGGTAAAGCATGTGCAGCTCTATTACAGACTCTGCCTGCAAGTAGAGGGGACAGAGTGCGTCGGTGTTTGGCCATGACAATGAAGCAATAACTACACACTGAACCCTTGTTAATGATTAGGGGCCATGTGGGAAGAGAGGTACATGCACAACAGGCCATTAATGAGATGCTGACAAAACTCCTCGGGAGGTTCATACGTCAACCGGTGAGGCCCCAAAACATTTGGTGATAGCATACCTGAAATCATTGCATATGATTCGAGTGGAGGGATCTGCACTGGTGAAATTAGAGGGCCCTTTAACAAAGGAAAAGACATTACAGGCCATACACTCCCTCAAGATGGCTAAGGTCTTGGGTAGGGATGGACTGCCTGTCAAACTCTATAAGTAATTCCCAGAGACTATGGCAAATACAAAGCTACTGGTGTAATAGGAATCTCAAGTGAGGGGAGAGCTCCCAGCTTCCATGATAGATGCTCTTTTTGAGCAGATACCTAAACCATGGAAGGAACCGTTAGACGCAGCCTCCAACAACCCCCTGTCTTAATTAAATACAGATCCAAAATATATTGGGCAAATATTGGCAAAATGTTGGTACCGCTACCTCCGGCAACTGGTCTATCAGTCAGGGTTTATCCCACCTAGAAACGCTCTTTGCAGCTTGCAGAGTCTGTCACACATGCTTCAGTTGCCCAGTCTGACCTGTTCAAGTATTTCCTTGATGTCCTGAGTATAGAGAAGGGATTTGATTCTGTAAAATAGGAATATATGTGCATGTGTTAGAGGGGGGATAGGTTCCACAATAACTTTCCATCTGTAAAATGGAAACTGAAAGACCACAACATCCAGATTTGTCACCTGGATAAAGTTCCTATACACAGAGCCACTGGCACAGTGGTGAGTGCATTGCCTCCTGTCGGTGGTTATCTTGCTACAACCGGATATCTGATATGGGTGCTCTCATCCCCTTTTCCTTTTTGCCCTGGTGATGGAAAAGGTGGCAAGCAGGTTGCAACAGGTGTTACATGGCTGAGGAGACAGGTGGTAGAGATGACCTTTGTGTGTCGTTATATGGAGATGACGTCTTGGTTTATTTGCGTCAGCTGAACATATCGGCTCTCATCCTCGTGAATGTGATGAGGAAATTTGGGGAGCTCTCTGCACTGCATGTGAATCAACTGCAGTTTGCAATGTTTCCTGTTGGTCATTTGATGGGGGTGGAGGTTGCATGGCTCCCTGAGTCTGGATTCTCCTGGAAAACGGAGAGTGTGATATACCTTGGCATGTACATATCACACAGAGCACAGAAGTGTCATACTTTAAACCTAGAACATGCAATAGCAAATCTCTGCCCATCCAGTACATTTTGGAATACTCTGAGGCATTTCCATGATGGGGAAGATATCCCTAATTAAAATGGTTTTGCTCCTCCATTGTTTTTATTTACTGCAGGGAACCATATATGAGATTCCCTGGAGTATCTTTTGTGAGTTGGCTATGCTCCTGGTGGAATTACTGTAGGCGGGGAGGCGATGCAGGGAGGTGCTTGCCAATCTAAAAAGGGGCTGGGATACCGGTGGGATGGAGGGGCTTGATCACGAAATGTACTACTTTGCATCAAAGCTGCAGCACACTGTCTATTGGTTCGATGAAGAACCCAACTGGGAGACCATTCTGCTGCTTGGCACGTAAGAGGTCATTGGTCTGGGAGCCCTACTGTTGCATGGTAACAGAACACCTGGGACATTGCCACATGTAATTAAATTGGTGTGCAGACTCTGGGAACAAGGGATGTGAGGGGTGCTCCATAAGGCGCCTTATGGTCTGGAGCTGGAGAACTGGAAGGTCTGGCATTTTGAGCAAATAGCACAGAGCCATAGGCTGCTGGCAGGGAGATGGTTGGAGACGTTTGGCCTGCGGAGGCGTCAGTTCCTTTAGTATGCCAAAATTGAGGTCAAAATGGGGAGTGATCCTGTTATGAACCTAGTGGGCTGGGATCAATTAATTTTTATTGAAAGTGAGGGTTCCCTCTATACCATCAATCTTGTTTTTTTTAATGCAAAGATACACTATACAATTGTATCTCTTATTGTCACTAATGACCTATATACATTTATACCATCTTATCCTTGAGCATACAGCTACCACATGTATAATGTTCAAATCAGTTGGTGCAACCAGTGTATACCAAGGAATAGAGAGAGGACATGACATTCACACGTTATGTATATTATCTGATGTCATTTTTGTAAACTTTATAAAGCAACACTCAGTTAAGGTTATTGGGGTTCTTTATAATAAATGAGAAATTTAGACACTTCTAGGTAAATGAGACTGGGGTCTTCCCCTGAACAAAGATGTTTTTTTAAATGATGGGAGAATTACACTAGTGGCCTGCACAAGCAATACTACTAGCCCTGAAGAAGAACTTCATAAGAAAAAGCATTCTCTGGCCCTACAAGAAAGTCATAACGTGTCAGCGTACATAACTGAGTGGCCAGGACTCTTCCAAACTTCAGAAACAGAGAACATCTCATAATAGGCCAAGAGTGTATTAAGACCTCAATGGCCTGTGGAAAGATCTCCAACCACAAAAAGGGCCTCTCATTACCTTTTGGAATTTATATATTAAGAGCTAAAATATGGCCCCAAATATCTAGAATAGGTATACATTAGACGGTTACACTGTAGGCCACTTTCTTCAAACACACATGCCCTATGATTAAATGTGTTAAACACAGAAACATTTTAAAAGTCTTGTCAATAACTTTACACTTTGTGAATATATGTTTTTCATATTGTTTTGCATTGTTAAACATTCATAGAAAGTATATATTGTTAGTAGCACGCAACTGTTGATGTTTTGAAGTTTATAAAAATGACATCAGACGATAAACATAACTTGTAAACATCATGTCTTGTCGCGATTCTTTGGCGTACACCATGTGCGCAAACTTATTTAAACATGGACATGTGGTAGATGTACGCTCAAGGATAAAAGTTATAAATGTATAGAGGTCATTAGTGACAATAAGAGATACGAATGGATGACACTACTTTGTATGAAAAAAACACCCAAGCCTTTGGTAAAGGGGGTAACCTCAGATTCAATAACAAATAATTGATCCCAGCCCCTTAGACCCATAACAGGATCACTCCCCGTTTTGACCGCAATTGTGGCATACTAAAGGAACTGACGTCTCCCCAGGCCAAACGGTAGGGTGTTGAAATATTGATTACAAAAATATAGTTGACATAAATATAGTTGTAAAAATATCGTTTACAAAAATATCGACACCCTATGCTTAAACAGGTAAGTACATAAATATCTACTCAAAAATATCGTTGTAATAAATATAGATGTAAAAAATATCGACTTTTTAAATTAATTAAAATTACATTAAATAATAAATAAATATAAGTACTATTAACAAAATACATTACATTACTTTTATTTTTTAACTATTTAAAACAAATTAACTACACTTTTTCATTATAAACTTAATAAATGTGTACATATACATATATTTAACACATTACTTTATATAACAACAATAATACATACATATAATTAAAATATACAATATATTATTAGTTAAAACATTTGATAGCGTAGGTGTAAAAATTACTATTCCCACTCCAGAGGGTGCAACAGTAGGGAAAGCGTTGGATAGCGTAGGGGTAAAAATTACTATTCACACTCCAAAGGGTGCAACAGTAGGGAAAGCGTTGGATAGCGTAGTGGTAAAAATTACTATTCCCACTCCGGAGGGTGCAACAGTAGGGAAAGCATTGTATAGCGTAGGGGTAATAATTACTATTCCCACTCCAGAGGGTGCAACAGTAGGGAAAGCGTTGGATAGCGTAGGAGTAAAAATTACTATTCCCACTCCAGAGGGTGCAACAGTAGGGAAAGCGTTAGATAGCGTAGGGGTAAAAATTACTATTCCCACTCCAAAGGGTGCAACAGTAGGGAAAGCGTTGGATAGCGTAGTGGTAAAAATTACTATTCCCACTCCAGAGGGTGCAACAGTAGGGAAAGCGTTGGAGAGCGTAGGAGTAAAAATTACTATTCCCACTCCAGAGGGTGCAACAGTAGGGAAAGCGTTGGATAGCGTAGGGGTAAAAATTACTATTCCCACTCCAGAGGGTGCAACAGTAGGGAAAGCGTTGGATAGCGTAGGGGTAAAAATTACTATTCCCACTCCTTAGGGTCCAACAGTAGGGAAAGCGTTGGATAGTGTAGGTGTAAAAATTACTAATTTTATTTACTCATTTATAAATTAACAAATCTTTATTTTTATTTAATTAATCATTAATTAAATAATTATTCAATTAAAATGTAAATAATTCTTTACATTTTTACTAAAAAATTCCAGTACACACACCTAAAAGTAATTAAACAATTAACATAATTAATTTACATATTTATTAATCAATTAACTAATTGAAATTAATTAACTATTATTTATTACACTATTTATATTCATTTAAAACATTAATTAATCTATTATTTTATTATATTTAAATTACTTCCCACCCTACTCCCCTATAAACCCACAACCCGCTACGGAACTATTAACACTAAATTCTACATAAAATACATTATTAACTAATAAAATACTACAAAAAATACAAATTTGACAACCAATACTCATTAAAAACACTACATTACTTATAATTATTTAAAAAACGATATTTTTGTAAACTATGTTTTTGTAAACGATATTTATTACAACTATATTAATGTTATCGATATTACTTACCTGTCTGTCGATATTCTGGTCAAACTATATTTTTGTCATCGATATTTCTTCCTGTAGATATTTCTGCGGCGATATTTATGTTAGTCGATATTTTTACGACGATATTCCCGCTCTGTACCAGGCCAAACATCTCTAACCCCTTCCTGCCAGTGGCCTATGGCCATGGTCTGTGATATTTGCTTGAAAGACCAGACGTTTCAGATCTCCAGCTTCAGATCATAAGGCGCCCTATGGAGCACCTCTCACGCTGATTGTTCCCAGATTCTACACACCAATCGAATTACATGTGGCAGTGTCCCAGGTGTTCTGTTGCCGTGCAACAGTAGGGGCCCCGGGCAAGTGCCCTCATATGTGCCAACCAGCAGAAATGTCTCCAGGGTGGGTTCTTCATCGAACTAATAGACAGCGTGCTCTAGCTGTGAGGCAAAGTAGTGAATTTCAAGGTCAGGTACCTCCATCCCACCTTTATTCCAATCCACTGTTAATATGGTAAGCACCTCCCTTTCAATAAAAATTATGGCCATGGCACAAGAGATATGGCTTGGGACACTACTTGCACTGTTGCCATTGGCAGGAGTCGGAGACTTATCACACACATATGTCATGCCCTACGATCAGATAAACTTAGGACTCCACTTAAGGCTGAGGAAACTTGGCAACAGGTTGGTGAGTATTCAATCATGGCTGAGAAGTGGACTAAGATACATAGGGGGGTGCGAGAGATTTTTTTTAACTCAAGGTTTGAACCTAGCCAATTCAAAACAGTATATGTTGCATATCTGTTCCCCAAACACCTATAAAAAATGTACCCCTCTAGGCATCCTGGGTGTGTTTACTGCGGTAGCACCCCGTCGTACTTCTTTCATTTAGTGTGCAGCTGCCCTCTGATTTCACATTATTCGATTGAAGTCTCGGGAAACCTGCATAGGGCCATGGGCTGGGGGATCCTTAGGGAGCTGAAACACTGCCTGAAAGGATTGGTGCCTAAAAAGAAAAACAGGGGGGCAGATTTACAAGTCCCTTGCGCCACACTTGCGTCACTTTTCCCATGTTAAAAGTGACACAAAAGTGGTGCAAGGGGCTTGTAAATCTGCCCCAGGAAATTTAGTAGAAAATGTACACTTCTTGGACTGACTATGGGCAGGCAAGTCATAGCCATCAAAAGGTTGAGCGCAAGCCACCCCCTGATGGCAGACTGGCTGCGGAATGTAACAAATTGGGCTGGGACAGAGGATGTACATATGAGAAAAGTGCGCCGCGATGACAGACTCTCAGATTACTTGCCAACGTGAGGGGCCATGATTCATGACCTGACTGAAATCAGCACCACCACCACCCCAGCTGTCGCAGACAAGCATAGTGAGGGGCCTCCCAGGAATTGTATCCCACATACATGGTGAGAGAGAAAGGGGATAGCTGTGGGGCTGGCCACCAACACCGACAGGCATTCACAGGCTGAGGGAAGTGCTAAAGAGGGTACTCTTTAACACCTTTAGGCCACTGATCAATGACAATACAAAACAAGCAAAGCACAGGGTGGGGGATAAAATTAACCAGGTCATTCATTGGTTGTTGTGTTGTGATCCAATGGAGATAAAGGCATGTGGTAGGTAAAAGAGAGGAGAATGCTACGATTACCAGTCCAGTGTAGATGGTTTTACTGTGGAGGGATGTGTCACTGGATTACATCATGATGTGCACAGATTTCTAGGTCACAAAAGGAGAGAGGGGGGACCAGGAGCCTGTTAAGGTCCAGTGTCCGTGCTCCACAAATAAACGTAAGATCAAAAGGGGACACTGTTCCGAGAGTAGGGTGCAAACTGTCACCCACTCATCAAGAGGAAAGAATTAGCGTAGAATAGATAGTGAGAAGGAGAAGAAAAAGAGAGAAGCAGAGGTACAACCCCGGTATCAAGGATCCAATCCCAAAGGGGTGGGCCAAGTCTTACCTCTTCAGTAGCCCTCACACATCCCGAAGGATGTCATGCTTCATCACCGGGCCTATTCTCCTCGTCAGGGCGCTGCAATGCCCGACAGGCCCCCAAATGGGGTCACTTTCAAGGAGATCTTTTAAGAGAAAAGAAGACAGGTGAGTGCAGGTGTACGGGCTGGATTCAAGGGTGGTGGAGGTTAAGTGTGGCCAGTAAAGAAAGCTAAAAATAACAGTTAAAACTACTTAGGGGAGTCCACAGGAAAACTTTAATCACGTGGTACCCCCGGTAGAATAAAAAAAACAAAAGGTTGGTGGGTTACTGTGGGGCTTAATATGCTCAAGTAACTATTAAAAGGTCGACATGTTTCACGCCTGGATTCTCTAAAAAAGATCAGTGGCATTTCTTCTGGACCTAACTGGTGTAGTTTTGGTGCACGATAGATGGGGTTCCAAAGTGAAAAGGTAACCCACAAAAAGGAGAAGTAGTAAAGGGTTAACCACAGGGTTGGCTGCCTTGCCTAAGTGCTTAAAATCTCGACTTGTAGATCTGCCCTCGGCAGATGGAATGCCCTCAAGTTAAAGGGAACAGTCTCCCAAGGCTAGTTTTCACTGGTGGCCCACACCTTATTGGAGTTGCGTCGGTCGGGTGCCGGCTCTGTCACACCTACCCTCTACCATCGACTGCCTGTTAGTGCACAGATTTCTAACAGTATTTGGAAATTTATATTACTGAAATGGTAATATAAATACAAAGAAATGGAAATTACATCCAAAATAACACCAAAAATAGAAATATAGATACATCATTATTAAAATAAATACTAACTAGCATTCACCATAGAACACTGAAAAAATTCAAACTAAACAAGTCCTAAAAAATAAAAACGAACTGTACGGTAAAGTAACCAATACATTTACATTATTAATTAAACTAACGCAATAAAGGGCACACAAAATGTAAAAAACGTACTACACCAAAATTTACGGAGAGGAAACGCCCCCCTTGTGCAGCATGCCCTGTGTGCATGTTCACCAGTTCCAGAATTGCATGGACTTTCAAGTCCATGTCATGCAGGAACTGTTTCATGCTTGTTCCCATTGTGGTACCTATTTTTGAAGGCACCACCATGAGAACGCCCCAAAAAAAACGCCATGCACGAGTTAAACTCAAAATCTGGCCGGTGCCCCAACCACGGATATGGCAGTGCGGTGGCTAGGTGGACCTGCCTCTGCACCGTTAAATTCATAATTGGACTCTAAAGGGGTTCCATTTACTATTCCCACTCCAATCTTGATCATTTTGGAGAAGGTGTGGGACACTAAAGGGGTTACATTTACTATCTGCACTAATTAGGGGCCGATTCTGATCTGGGTCGGAAAGCACTCTGACTGAGCCAGATCCGAGGTGTTTTCTGACCGATCCGGGCTCCTGCAGTCCAACCGAGCGAGTATGAAGTCGGACTTGGTTTGTTCGGACTCCCTTAGAAGTCAATGGGAGCCGGTCGTATGACGCGTACATGGGCTCTCATTGACTGAATGGGTACTTCTCGTGCAAGGGTGCCTCCTACAGTGAGTACACATTGGTGCCATCTGCACCATACATGCCTGTGTTGGGGAGACCCATGGGTCTCCCCCTGTGTCTGAGTTGTAAGGTTGCAGGTGACGGAAGTCCGACGCGACCCCCGAAGTCCAACTCAGGGAGCTATTGCGAGCCGGACGCTCCAACTCGATCCTGCTGTCCGAATCAAACATCATACTAGCTCGGTCGTGAATCGTCTCCATTGCGCTCCACGGTTTGCTTGTGACCGAGTTGTACGTAGCGGTTAGGACCTGGAAATTATTCGGACGGAGATTTCGCACTTGTTCACATCGTACTTCGACAACCGGACCCGTGTACGATTCGGACGGAAATTCATCCTCCGAATCGGATCCGCTAATGCCGAACAAGATTCGGTCCCCTTCCAACCGACATCGGAATCAGTACCTAAGTAAGACATTTTACGTACGTTTTTTAATAGTATGGAAACAAAATAACCTATAATCCATGTCACCAAGTAATTATTTATATTAAAATCAAAAGTACAAATTATCTCAAGAAATATTTCTAACAATAAATAAATTAACATCAGAATCTATAGTTTTACTAGATAATTATAGATTAGTAAAAATAGTACATAAAGTGACAGAATAACAATAAATAAATAAATTACAAAATTATAGACCCTATTCAAATTATATATTTAAAATACAATGCATTAATTATAAAACATGTCAAATATAAAATCATCTTTGATTGCAAACATATTTAATTAATTTCTCTTAACAATTACCTAATTTATAATAATTACATTTTTGCTGCAAATAAATGCACAGATATATTATATTTAAACAACAAGACATAAAACTTAATCGTATTTTAAACAAACATATTTAGATATACAATTACATGAAAATCTAAAATGTAAGCATATAGCAGTTTCTTCTGTTCAAAAGCAAGCAAACATTATTCTATTTCAGAAATTAAACATTTTTATGTACAAAAGAAATGTAGAAAACATACTAACAAAAAGTACATACTATAATAAAAACATCTAAAAACACATAAATTAACCCATAAAAACAATATAATATAATTTTTAAAAGAATATATTTTACAACAATATTATAAACAACACTTTAAACAATATTCTTAACTTCGATATCCCTATCCATGATATTTTTGTCATAACAGCATTTTTACATGATTTTCAGATAGCACGTTATTTTAAATTCAAAATGTGTTCAAAAGACCATTAAATTCAGCGTTATCTTTCTGCTTAAAAGAGAAAGTTTTTTATATGTATTCTCAATGCATATTTGAGTTTTTTTTTAAAAGCCTATTAGGATATCTGTCATTTAGGTAAAAATTGATGGAATGGAGATAAAGTCACCAGCTTTTTCGAGCAATCACTGTAGGAAAGGACAGATATTCATTGTATCTTAATTTCTTTTATCAACTACCTAGGAGTAGTTTGATTTCTGTTCAGTTTATGAATTTGCATTACTGTTAGGGTTCTGTTATTTCAAGAGTAGGAGATGTCATTCTGCACTAGCCAGACTCCTTCACCCAGCTTTTTAATGCTAGCCAAAATTTATACTATGCCAGGTCAGTCTTGGTTACATGGACAGATCATATCTCCCTGTAATCCCACTCTTCTAACAGTGAATTGGTGATATTGGGCAAGAAAAAAATATATATATATTTTATTTTCACCGAAAAACAAAGGTGACAGGGACGTTAAAGTTAATAGATTTAAAAAAATGTAGAAATTAACTGAAAAAAACAAAGGTTACCAGGACGTTATAGTTAGGTTTCGGCTTGACTCATACAAAACCAGTGAAATTCAGCATTTATAGTTTGTGAACTAACTATAACTCGCGTCCTTCAATGCACCGCTTATATCACTCATGACATGGTCAGTGACTTCACTGATATCATCTTAAATTACATCACTGATGATGTCATACAATTATTGTGAGTGTTTAAAAAAGTTTATGGTTGTTAAATCTATATCAAGTTATATTGATGAATCAGTGGCTAGATGAGTTCCTGTATGGGTGATTCAGTGGGCGCATGACTGTATAAGTGAGTGATTAGGTGTCTCAGTGAATATATGGGTGAGTGACTGGTTGTGTGAATGTCTGTAGCAGTCTGTCAGTTGAGGTCTAAGTGGCTGGATGGGTGCATGAGGGGGTATGTGAGTTGCTATATGGGTGAGTAATTGGTTGTCGGAGCATCTCTATGGGTGTCTGTGTACCTGTATGGGAAGGTAAGGGTGTGTGTGACTGCCTGTCTGGATGAGTGAGTGGGTGAATTAATTATTGTATGGGTTAGTGAGTAAATGTGTGAGGGGCTGTGTGGGTGTGTGAGGGTGTGTATGGCTATGTTGGAGGGTGGGTGCATGTGTCATTGTTATATGGGTAAGTAACTGGATATGCAAAAGGCAGTATAGGTAAGAGGGGTATGTGAGTAACTGTATGGGCAAGGGAGTGAATTTGTGAGTCGCTGGATAAGTGAGTGTGTGTTAGTATCAGTTAATGTATAGGTGAGTGAGTATGTGTTAGTATCTATATGAGTAGGTGAGTGAGTGTGTGTAACTGTGTGGGTAAGTGGTTGTGTGATTGACTATATGGATGAGAGAGTAGGGTGAGAGTAGCTCAATGTATAACTGACTCAGTTTGTTAGTGGCTGAATGGGCGTATGAGTAGATATGTGTGTGGATATATTAGTGAGTGAGTAGGTGTATGAGTAGGTGTATGAGTGACTGTATGGGTGAGAGAGTAGATGTGTGTGTTGATCTATGAATCAGTGAGTAGCTGTGTAATTACTGATTTGGGTGTGTGAATGGGTTTTAGAATGGTAGTGTGGAAGCTGGAGTAGGTGTATTAAAGGTTATATGGGGTGTGAGTGAGTGCATCAGAGATTATGTGGATGATGTCATAAGTCATCAGTAGTTTTATTTGCGATATCATCAGTGATGTCACTGACCATGACATGCGGGATGTTATATGTAAGGCCATAAGCAGTGCATTGCTGGGGTGCAAGTTATAGTTAGCTCAATGACTAATACTGCTGAATTTCATTGGTGTTGTACAGAAATCTGAGGCTCGCTATAACGTCCCTGCAACCTTTGTTTTTTTCAGTAAATTTCGAGGTTTTTTAAATTCCATTTCCTGGCAATAACGTCCATGTAACCTTGTTTTTTTCAATGAATTTCAACTGTTTTTAAATGCTAATTCCTAACTATAATGTCCCTGTAACCTTTGTTTTTTTCTCTAAATGTCTATGTTTTTTTAAGTAGTAGTCATATATGCAGAGTGTAGGGAAAAGGGGGTGGGACCTTCAACCAGCTCTCGGGAATCCGACTGTGAAGGACTTACAGGAGGTACCAGCAGGTCTTCTTGGCCCCCAATGTCCCTCAGGAGTAAAGTAGACTTTTCACCCAACCAGTATTTCACCAGGAAACACTATAGTAGAGAGGTAGAGAAAGGGGGAATGGCCTTCACAGACATCTTAGCAATCCCATTGTTTGGGACATACTGGAGGTAACAGGAGGGATAGTTCACCCCTAAGTACCTCCTGTTACCTTCAGTAAGTCCAACACAGACGGATTGCTGAGAGGTTTTTGATGGCAATGCCCCCTTTCCCACCACTTTGCAAACACGCCTCCTGATGTACTACTAGTTGTTGGATCAATTCCCCTTGGCTATTGTGGGTCCTTGGGGTCAACTACCCTGCCTCTTTGGCCCCAGGGATCCCATCCACTGGGGTCTATCCCTTTTAAAAAAAAAAGTATTACAAAACATGGGAGGGGGTGTGCAGCCAACCTTCTGGGCTGATTTTGCTCCATCCCCAAGGGTCAGGCTTTTTCTTTTTTTTAATATTGAAGGGAGGTTGTTGAGTGGCTCAATCCCCTGGGGCCTGCATGTTTTTTTTTAAAAAGGGAAGTGGCCCGCCTTGCTGCCCCCCTCTGCTGCCGACTTCAGCCCCAGGGACCCCCTCCTGGGGGCCTGGCCTCTAGGCTGGGTGCCCTGGTCCCACTGAGGGCACTCATTAGGACCACACGGGGAGCCTGAAGGCCCCTGCAGTCACTGCTGGCTCCCCTTGTCCTGTGGGAGCCAGCATTGCTTTTGAACAGAAGAAACTGCTAATATACAGCTCCCTCTGTCCTAAACCAATCCAGCTCCGAATTCAGCAAGCATGAGCATTTTTACTGCTCTTGCTTGCTGAAAGCAGAACAGTGTTTGCTATGGCTTGGTGGGAGCGGTGCTCAAGCCAAGCCATGGCAAACTGCAATGTCCCGGGGGTGGGCACCCCCTGGACAGCTCAGTAGCTGTCCTTCGGGGTGGCGGTCCCCAGGGCCATCTATGGCTCCAAGCACAACCGACATCTAGCTTTTGCCAAATTTGGTGTCATTCTGTGAAGCGGTTCGGGCTGTAGTTGTGTCGAAAAAATGAAAAATCCCCATTGACAAAACAAGGTGAAAATGTGTTTTGGCTTGGGATACCCTTTTGCTCTACCCCCACTGGATGGATCACCCCAAAACATTCAACGCAGCAGCTGAATCAAAAATGGTAAGCTTTGTGAAAAGATTGTGAAAATTAGTGAAGCTGCGCCAAAGTTATGACTACCTACGGGCGACTGCCAGTAGGTTAAATGTATACACTGCAGTATAAAAAACTACACATTGTGCATATCCCTGCACTATGTGGCAGGCATCATGTGGTGGCTGCCACATGATACAGGTCTATTTAGAGGGGCACAATAGGTGCCTCCCAGTTCCCATGTCCGAGGATGAGGGGGAAGGGGGGCCTGTTGCGGGCCCCCAATGTCCCATTCCACCTGCCTTTTTATGGCAGGTAAACCACCATGAAATGGCCGGTGGTAAGGGACATCGTGAACCCTACAGCGGTGCCTGGCAGACACCGCCACCATTGTAAGGATTGCGTTTGCCTCCTTTGGTCGACGGGCTCCTTGAACCAGTCGGATCGGTGGCGGTCGGGCTTTCTGACCACCTACCATCCACCCGCCATCAAAATTCACCTGGCAGTGTGGCAGGGTCCGGTGGTGGTGATTCCACTGACTGGCTGATCGTGGTGGTCCCACCACCATCGCAATGATAGTACCAAAACATTAAACTAAACATGTTCAAAGAAGCATGTATATAGTAATATGTGTAGCGGAATATTTTGAATGGATTTTTAACTCATTATTTTTGGATGGTGGCCATTCATTGTCTGCTTTTGTTTTCCATTCCCGTGAAGTATCCACAACCATTGCGACAATGTCACCAAGAATCCCACAAAATAAAAAAGAAATATAATTTCAAAGAAAATTAACAATATTTTAGGTAGTATGGTGGCTCTGACAAGAGCCTTTAAGTTGATTTTGAGTATATGACAGCTACACATAAGACCGGGTGCAGAGTTTCAGGTTACTTGGAAACACTCTATTGCCTTTGTCTGTAAAGTGCACTCCATCATTTCTATAAATACCATGCATGCTAAAACGCAGATTGTTGTGATATATACAATGGTCTCTGAGGAATGCGAAAACAGTTTTTCAACATGTTTCCTGGTTTTGTCCATTTCTTACTTTGGCACATAGAGTTCACCAAGACAGTTGAGGGAAAAATGACATAAGTTCTGCAAAGGTTTCTTTCATTAGTATTTCAAGTCCTACCCCAGTCAATATGCCTAGGTCATTGCCATCACAGTGCACACTCATGAGGTGAGGAGCTTGGGTATCCACAATGGATTTAACCAAAACCAGCAACAGATGAAACTTTAACCCTCTTCGTCCAAACCAAGTAATCTGCACATTTAGTAAACCCAAATCCCTGGCAATACCTCTGTTTTTGCGGCCTTTTTAGCCAAATCGATATGGCTGTGGCCCACAATCCATACTCTAAGCATTTAGAACTGAAGGAACATGAAAGTATTAAGTCAAGTTAAGTCAAAGTCACTATTTTGGATTCATTCAAATTAATCAAAAAAGTACATATAAGCATCACATAGTTAAAAAGATACAGCTATAACATTTCATAAATAACCTAAACATTCAATTCATATCAACAGATGCACTGGTTCCTGCTTTTTTGGCAAAGCCATAAAAGAATACAGCCATGTTAGGTTAGTTATGTTATGTTAGTTTACTTTTATAATGCGCACAGCTACCCAACGAGGGTTTCCCAGCGCAAGCCAACAGAAGCACAACAGTGATCTATTATCACAGACAGTGGTCCTTAGACAAGAGAGAGAATGTTCAGGGAATAAATATAGACTAAATAGAACTATATTTTTAAGAAATGTCCAGCCGGACAGTTTAATATCTAGATAAAAATAATGCAAGAGGAATAAGACACAGAGTGTGATGGACGTGGCACAGCAGCCGATGTCCGACTAACACACTGGAGGGACACAAACAAGGGAGAAAAATAGTAGGCAAAATCGGGTCATCTGAATATCATAAATCATAAGCAGACAATCCACAGTATACACATATGCATTCACAATTTATGTCAACTATGCATTTAGTGCATTTTGGTCGACGACGTTTCGAACCATACATAATATCGGTTCATCCTCAGGACAGAAATAACTGCATAAAGAAATAACAATTTCACTTGAGCCCACGGTGGCGTGAAGCTGAGAATAAATCAGCACGGTATAGGTGATTGAGTCCGTTTCGCGGGGTAGAGCCAACGCGAATAATAAAAGATCAATGGAGGTGATGCCCTAGTCCAAGGATCGGATAGTAGAACGGTGCAGGTCCCCAACGGGGTCCTTGCATAGCGTGAGAAAATCTTCACGAGAGATGGGGGAAGGAGGGCCCTCAAAGGTGATGTGTGACAGCCTTTCATTGTCGGAAAGGCCGACACGGAAAGGCTGTGGGAAACGAACATCATAATCCCGATGGAAGAAAGGCCCACTATTGGGGTATACGGTGCAGTTCTGACCAGATGGAGGACTCCGAGAGCCGGTGGGAGCTGAGCCAGAAAGACCAGTTGGTTTACGTTCTGAACACAATATCGTTATCAGGGAGACCGCAAACCGACTGTGTCGGTTGGAAGGTCTCCGCCTCCGACCGACACCGTTATGAGCCCCTAAATGTACCAGTGACACAGTTGTAGGGAGGCACAGAAATAGGTCCTATGTCTTTTTTGGGGATTTATAGTATTGAGACATTGTATGCACTTTTACACTTTGGTAAATTGAGTACATAAGGGATAAAGTGATCTTTTAGCGTGTATAAGTGACAATTGAGATACGATGTAGCTGGGATGTAGGAGAGGGTGCTATAATATTAAATGTTAAGTAATAAATTAAGTTTTGTGTTATTATTTGGTATTGGTACATTTTCAGTAAGTGCTTGCAGTTATGTGGGTAGATTTAAAACTGCAACATACCATAAAAACTGTAGGCCTGATTCACAAAGGTAAACTTAGACCAAAAGTTTTAGTTTGGACCTGAAGTCTAAGTTTAGACCTAAAGTCTAACTTTACTACTAGTAAAGTTAGACTTTTGGTCTAAGTTTAGACCAAAAGTCTAACTTAAACCAAATGGCTAACTTTACTACTACTAAAGTTAGACTTTTGGTCTAAGTTTAGACCAAAAGTCTAACTTAGACCAAACCTTTAACTTTAGTAGTAAAGTTAGATTTTTGGTCTAACTATAGACAAAAAGTCAACTTAGACCAAAAATCTAACTTTAGTAGTAGTAAAGTTAGACTTTTGGTCTAAACTGAGGCCAAAAATCTAGATTTAGTAGTAGTAAAGTTAGACTTTTGGTCTAAGTTAGACTTCGGGTCTAAACCTAGACTTTTGGTTGAAGTTTACATTTGTGAATCTGGCCCACTTTTTGTATTATGTGTAAGCCAGTAGCAAAGTAGTTGGCACATTTCCTAGAAAGAAAACTTCAAATATAATTTTTGGCTTCAGAACAATATATGCATAATTACAGACAGATTGCCTACAAAAGATTGGAGGGAAAAGGACCAGAAGCAACTACAGTATCGATGCAGAACTGAGACTCAAAAGGGGCAAAATTAAGTTGCTATATATATATTACCAACAGGGGGGCGCCAGTAATTAGTTATAGTTAGGACCTAGTTTCCATAGGAAAAGCATTTTTTGACTTGCCTATAACTTTGGAGTCATTTGACCACTCTTCATGAAATTTTGACAAACAAAGGTCAAGGTAGGTTCTGGTTGTCATGGAAAGTTTGGGGTGATCCGTGCACAGGAGACCGAGAAATTGGGGCATGAAATAAGGGCGCGATTGTAATGTTAATTCCGATAGGAACCTTTAGCCACACCTACAGCCTGAACTGCTGAATGGACCTACACCAAATGTAGCAGGGAGGTAGATGTTGGTTCAAGGAAGTGTCTTTTGCCTTTTTGGTTTAAGTCTTTTCAGTTGTTTTTGAGAAATTGAAGCCGAAAATTATAGTGATATCTCTGGGTGCAGATATTTCCCTTTGGTTTTGCGAATAATCGTGATTGCGCCGCTAACGTGAATGCTCTGATTGGTTGGATGGAATCTGAACAGAGAGTTGCAGCCACCATTTTATTGATCGGTAATGGTTCCTGGGGCTAAAAACTTCTTTAAAAGTTAACATAAGGGGTCGGAGTAGAGGCAGTCTGACCCCATATTTGAGAAATGGGGGTGTTAATAGCACAAGTTATGTGTCAAAAATCGATTTTTTTATAATGCAAGATAATCCATGTACCGTTGTGGGGATGTCGCAACTGTCTTGGTGAAAGCGCGATTATAGGTAAACACATAAAAAATATATTTGTACACACTATCCAGTGACTGTCACACACTTCTGTACCTACTCACATAGTCACTCAGACACTTACATACTCATTCACATACCCACTTAATTATCCAGTCACATACCCACTCAGATACTGATGTACCCACTGTCATACCTATTCTGGTACTCATGCATGCACTTACAGACTCACTTGGAGAGTGGCACACCCATACACAGACCCACTCAGACACTCATACACTCAGTTACAAACCCAGTGTGAGACATTTGCTTCCAATGAAACACTTACTGACAGACAGACCCACTCAGACACGTATGCACAAACTCATAGATCCACTCACAGGCTCATGTAACCTTTCACATAGGCAGTCAGAGACTTATACACCCATTGACATACCTATTCAGACACTGATGCACCCACTCAGAGACCCACTCCGACACCCACACACCCAGTCGGAGACTCACTCAGACGTTTATGCTATGACTTACAGTCCCACTCAGAGACAAATAATTTCACTTACACACCCACTGAGACATTGATTGACTCTTTCACAGATCCAGTCGGACAATCACGTACTGTCTGACAGAGCCACAGCAACGTATACTTCCACTTATCAATTCACTGATAGAGAGATGCACTCAGAGACGTATGCAGCCAGTAACACACTTACCTAAAGACTCATGAGTCTCATCTGATATCCACTCATAGACTTATATATGCAGTGACAGGCCCACTCTGAGAATTATGCATACACTCACATAAACAAGTGAATCACTACAATGTCGTTAAACCGCGTTCAATTACAAAGCAAGTTGTTACAACGACTTGCTTTAGGGAATGCATTGTTGGATTTTAAATCCAACACCTTCCCTACGGTTTCACAGAATGGAGTTGTAGTAGTAAAATATGCTATTCCGAGTGCTTCCCTATGGCAAGCCATTGTAACGACTTGCATCGTAATGGATTGCATTGTAACTATGTGTTTGTTGTATTGCCCACGCTGTAAAGGCATGAGTTGTGAAAACATCATACATCTCAAAAATATGAGTTTAAACATGCTTTATAAGCAGTATATATATATATATATATATATATATATGATCAAGCTCTCTTGTAGAGTGAAACGCGTCATCCCAATTAAAAATTCGTCTACCCTGATATCCATTGTGGATCTATTTCTTTGAGGCTCAACTGTTTGCTGGTTGTGAGGAGTTACGAGGTCTCGACCGTTGGTTCCAGCACTTTGTGGAACCTGGACTGCTTTTTTCATATATATATATATATATATATATATATATATATATATATATATAGATATATATATATATATATATATATATATATATATATATATATATATATATATATATATAGATATATATATATATATATATATATATATACACATATATATATATATATATATTACAAACAGGTTACTCCTTCCACTTCCACCAGACGGCCCCGGCGGCGAAGAAAGAGACACGAACCACTTCTGGATTCAGGCAAGATGTTTAATATCACCAAACAGCAGTCGACAGATGACGCGTTTCGGGCTCAGGCGCCCTTGTTCACATAAAGGCTGTGTGTGATTAGAGCCATTTTTAAATAAAATGCCCTTCCCACCGGGGTCACATGTTCAGAGAACAAAACGATGGACATAGCAGAAAGACTGCATGATTTAGAATTCATCAATGCGATTGGGCTGTCCTATCAAGGCGTAATTCATTTCTGCAAAACCTTGACACTGTAATTCCAAATATATTGGTATATACAACGGAAAATTCATTAGCAATATTAAGGCGTTAAGGCAGTTCACAATGAAATTATAATTTAAATAATTTCAAAAACACATATTGCATTTTTAGCATTTCGCCAACATTCCTGGTTAAATCCACAACCACATATTGCATTGTTAGCATTTCGCCAACATTCCTGGTTAAATCCACAAACACTTAAAAAAGTGCAATGATACAATTTCAACTGCATAAATGCATATTGTTATACTCTGAATTGTGACTACAGTGAAAAACAGGGGGGGGATATACAAAAGAATAAGTGCATAAAGAAGCTGCTTTCTAGATTCCTCTACATAACATAAATACCCAGTGTGAATAATAAGTTGCGTGTTAAATGTATTGAAAAATATATATATAGTGGAAAGATACAATTGCATCTTCCAACCTAACCTCGACTGGTACGAGACATGATACAGTATCTCTACTATAGTGACAAAAAGTGAGGTGAATAATAACTGATTGTCATAATTCATATATCCAAGGACAATTTACGTCTCTATTTTGGTCATGAATATGACTATCTGAACACATTCAATAAATCGGATGATGTTAACACAAGTTAAACAAGAAACAAATTCAAATTCAAATTCAAATGATGTACAGTACGTTTCTTTTTTCATATAGGGCTGCATACAGAATACTAAATTACAGGCACGTGTACATGTCTTCAGTGTTGTTCAGACCATTTGGGCACTTGCTATCGAAGTTTAGGATAAATTTGGTCTCTAATCTCCTTAGCAAGGCTTCTCTGTTCCCCCCTCTCCGTGGTTTGGGGACTGCTGATACCACATAATATTTCAAACAAGTTAAGTTGTTATTATGAACTTGCTTGAAGTGGCGTGCCACCGGATAATTAGGATCACTATGTAGGATGGCACGGAGATGTTGGAGTATTCTCTCATGTACCTGTAGCTTCGTGCTCCCGATGTAATTTAGCCCACAGGTACAGGTGGGGACATATACTGCGAACTCAGTTTTGCAGTTATAGTTACCTATTATCTTATGTGGTATAGGGCTGAATGGGGTATTGTATTCTGTTGTGCTAATCCCAAACTTGCACGCCCGGCACGAGGAGCATTTGAAAAAACCATCCTTGGGTTTTAACCAATTGGGGCTAGTTCTAATCTCAGGACTGGTAAGATCTAATTCAGCTCCCATGTTTCTTCCTCTACTGAATGTTACAATAGGGCTGGAAGGCAAGCTCATTTTCAAAACTGGATCAGTGAGACCTATTCTCCAGTTCTTGTTAATGATGGATCTAATTTTGCGCTCGTTCTCACTGAAGGCTGTGATCAGTCTTGGACAATGGACCTTTTCAACTGCCCCAGATGTTCTCGATGGAACAGCTTGGTCTTGTGGGGCAGATTCTTCTCCGACGGGATCAGGTAACAGACTGGCTCTAGATCTGGCCGTAGTCTTGGCTAAGGCAGATGTCACAATTTTATCAGAGTAGCCCCTAGCCTTCATGCGACGCATGGATTCTGCTGCACAGATATTAAATTCAGCTTCCGTGCTGCATATCCGTTTTAAGCGTAGCAGTTCCCCGTAGGGGATACTGGCTATCAAGTGCCTGGGATGGGCACTTGTGGCATGGAGTGTGACGTTACCAGCCGTGGGCTTTCTAAATAATGTACTCTCTATTCTACCATTGGCTATATACAGTTTAACATCAAGAAATTCCAAGTTGGAGCTGTCTATGTGGTGGGTAAAGTGGAGATTCAAATTATTCTTATTGATGTTATTGATGAATTCCACCGCCTTGTCTTTACTACCCCTCCACACGATGAAAATATCATCGATGAACCTGTAATAGTGTATGATGTTTTCCTCATATATGGCAGAATAGTCTTTTTTGAGCACCTGCTCCTCCCACCAGCCAACGTGCAAGCATGCATAGCTGGGGGAGAAGCAAGCTCCCATGGCCACACCCCTTAGTTGTTTAAACAACTCCTTTCCAAAAAGAAAGAAGTTGTTGTGGAGACACCACTGCATCATGCTTACTATAGCCTTATTGTGCTGGTAAAATTCGCACGGTCTTTGGTCCAAAAAGAACTTAACAGCTGATAATCCTGCCTGGTGGTCTATACTAGTGTACAAAGATTCAAAGTCTAAAGAAATTAAATACATCCCTTCTGACCATTGAATATTCCTAATTTTACCCAGGAAGTCACCAGTATCTTTGATGTAACTAGGTAATGTTGTTACATGATTTTGCAAAAAGAAATCTATGTATTGGCCAACCTGTTCCGCTGCGCTGCCTATAGCAGAAATGATTGGCCTGCCAGGAGTGGGAAGAACACACTTATGCACTTTTGGTATTAAATAAAATACAGGTGTTATTGGGGTTTCATTGTGCATAAACTTGAACTCATCATTGGAGATAAGGCCATCGCTGCGCAATTGTGTTAACAGTTTCTTCAGTGAATCAGTGGCCTGCTTGTATTTTTTGATGTTAGATGGCTCATAACAATCGGTATTGCCAAGCTGACGTTTTGCCTCCTTGATATAATCTTCCCGGGGCCAAATAACTAGATTGCCCCCTTTGTCCGATTTTTTTATGATGATTTCATTGTTCTTTCCTAATTTCTTCATTAGATTGGCATAGTCCCTTTTCTTTTGCTCAACATGTTTTCTTTGTTTGAATTTCTCAGACTGTACTTGCTTATTCAGTTTTTTGATGTCTTCGACCACACAGTCGTGGAACGTGTCTAATGCATCCCTCGGCATCATGGGGATATATTTGGATTTTTTCTTGAAAGGGCTGATCCCAGCACCTTTCTGTAGCAGATTGATGTTGCTCATTCTAGTTTGAGTAGATGGGTCACATTCGTTGTCACTGTCTGCTGCCTCGCCAACATTCAAGTCATGGAGGTCCAGGTATATAGGGATGTCTGCTGCCCTTATCCCTAGACTTTCCACATGAGTTGTCATTCCTTGTTGTGACTCCCCGTCTTTGTCTTTGGCGTTTTTCAAAAAGAAATGCTTTTTCAATTTAAGTTTTCTCACGAATTTAAAGACATCGATTCTTGTGGAGCTGTAATAGAAAGTATGGCCAGGACAGAAATTAAGACCCAGGGACAGCAATGTTTTTTCAGCATCAGACAACGGTACATTAGACAAATTAATGATGGTTTTATCCAAATCTACTGTCTCTTTGTCCAGTTGCTCTTCTTTTTGTTTTTTCCTTTTTTGTTTGTTGATTTTTCTTCTTTCTTTTCTTCGTTTGTTTTTCCTTGTGTTTTTTGCTGTGGTTTGCTGTCCTTTCTCGGTCTCAAGGACCGCAGTCTCTCTGCAACAAAAAATCCAATTCCTCTCCTGCATCAAGTACAATTGTGGGTGTAGGTCTCTCTCCGCTTTCTATGCTAGATTCACTAGATATGGAAATAGAGTCAGAGCTGATGCTTTCCGCTGCCGCTCCTCCAGTTGCAGCAGATTTCTGTACATTTTGCTCTATGCTGCTTTTGCCCTTTTGTTCCCCAAACTTCTTGCGGTTTTCATTATTGTACTTACGGGCAAAAGTGAAGATCTGCCCGTTGTTGTAGTCTGCTTCATCCCTAGCAAACTTATGCGCTTTGCGTTGTTTTATTTTTTCCTCGTGTTTGCGCAGCCTTTCTTCAATGGTAGTTCTTGCTGTTTTGATGTAATCAACTTTGGCAGATTTTTTCAACTCTTCTTCAATGTTTTCAATTTTCTTCACTATTTCCACTCGGTCTATTGCTGCATATTTGATTAAAATGCGGACTGAGGTCATTGAAGCTTCTAAGTTATTCTGTGCCCATTCTTTTAGCATTGCAGGGTTGGGGTTATCGTAGCTTGGAGCCAAAAGGATCCGGAGACCTCTCGGAACCCTCCCTACCTCTGCATACTTAGTAAGTGAGCAATGCTCCCACCACTTGGTTTTCTCTAAACGCATGTACTTCTCGAGGTTTTTTAGTAGCGTTTTCTCATTGTCATCCGACCCCGCCGGTGTGCTTACAGATGGTACATCATTAGAATTCGAAACGGGTCTTTTGCAAAACAATTCTTCCGCAGCCGCTTCGCGCTGGCGTACAGCCTCGTCTGTCATGCTGGCTGCTTGGTTAATATACCTTGTGCAACTCGGATCGTGTCTCGAGTCGCTTCGTTGTGCCTGATCTCTCCCCACCTCTGCCAAAATGCCGTCGTCACTCACCGGGTGTTGTTACCGCTTCTCCTTCGAACCCGTCTGGTTCTTCGTGCCGGTCAATTACCCTTTACTTTCCTGTGACGTGTGGCAGCGCGAGGGGGCTGCTGCCAATGTTTCACCACGAACCACTTGCTTCTTCGACTTTAGGGCGGCAGCCGCTTCCGGGTGAGAGGGTTCGTTTAAACGGAAGAAAGTCGAGCTTCTGTGTATTACGAATTACAAACAGGTTACTCCTTCCACTTCCACCAGACGGCCCCGGCGGCGAAGAAAGAGACCTGAACCACTTCTGGATTCAGGCAAGATGTTTAATATCACCAAACAGCAGTCGACAGATGACGCGTTTCGGGCTCAGGCGCCCTTGTTCACATAAAGGCTGTGTGTGATTAGAGCCATTTTTAAATAAAATGCCCTTCCCACCGGGGTCACATGTTCAGAGAACAAAACGATGGACATAGCAGAAAGACTGCATGATTTAGAATTCATCAATGCGATTGGGCTGTCCTATCAAGGCGTAATTCATTTCTGCAAAACCTTGACACTGTAATTCCAAATATATTGGTATATACAACGGAAAATTCATTAGCAATATTAAGGCGTTAAGGCAGTTCACAATGAAATTATAATTTAAATAATTTCAAAAACACATATTGCATTTTTAGCATTTCGCCAACATTCCTGGTTAAATCCACAACCACATATTGCATGGTTAGCATTTCGCCAACATTCACAGATCCAGTCGGACAATCACGTACTGTCTGACAGAGCCACAGCAACGTATACTTCCACTTATCAATTCACTGATAGAGAGATGCACTCAGAGACGTATGCAGCCAGTAACACACTTACCTAAAGACTCATGAGTCTCATCTGATATCCACTCATAGACTTATATATGCAGTGACAGGCCCACTCTGAGAATTATGCATACACTCACATAAACAAGTGAATCACTACAATGTCGTTAAACCGCGTTCAATTACAAAGCAAGTTGTTACAACGACTTGCTTTAGGGAATGCATTGTTGGATTTTAAATCCAACACCTTCCCTACGGTTTCACAGAATGGAGTTGTAGTAGTAAAATATGCTATTCCGAGTGCTTCCCTATGGCAAGCCATTGTAACGACTTGCATCGTAATGGATTGCATTGTAACTATGTGTTTGTTGTATTGCCCACGCTGTAAAGGCATGAGTTGTGAAAACGTCATACATCTCAAAAATATGAGTTTAAACATGCTTTATAAGCAGTGTATATATATATATATATATATATGATCAAGCTCTCTTGTAGAGTGAAACGCGTCATCCCAATTAAAAATTCGTCTACCCTGATATCCATTGTGGATCTATTTCTTTGAGGCTCAACTGTTTGCTGGTTGTGAGGAGTTACGAGGTCTCGACCGTTGGTTCCAGCACTTTGTGGAACCTGGACTGCTTTTTTCATATATATATATATATATATATATATATATATATATATATATATAGATATATATATATATATACACATATATATATATATATATATATACAGTAAAATGTCTAGCGCAATGTTCAGAGTGGATTTTTTTAATTATCATTTTTGGATGTGTTGGTATTCATTGAATGTCTGAGAGGTGTTTGCAACATTCCCAAAATTGTCACGAAGATTGTCAAAAACAAAAAAGAATTTTTTGAAAAAACGTTACTATATTTTGGGTACAAGGGTGGCTCTAACAAGAGCTGTTACATTGGTTGTGTGTTTACGGCTACTACATATACTGGATGAGATGTTTGTGGAATGGAGGTGTTGTGAAAGACTTATTTAACCAGCGAGAGAATTTCCTAATGTCTTTAGGTTATGCAGAAACTATTCACAAATCGCAAAGTGTAAGCGTAAATACAGGTCCTGTTAATATTGGTATTAGTGTATTCAAAGAAGGAATGTCATATGTTGTTTTGTCACAAATTAAAACATTGTCTGGTTTATTTCTGATTGATTTTGATGAGAAGAAAGTAAGTGCTGATGTGAGTATAATCGATTAAGAGCTCAATATGATTCCCATTTAGGCTGGTATCCTGTGCCTCATAAAGCGATACTGTGTGTAAAGCAGAAACTATCAAAACAGACTATCAGAGTTGAACAGAAAGATGAACAAAAAGAAAAACAACAAGGAGGAAAAAAACCAAAACTACAGCAAAATAGGAATTAGAGGGGTATAATTTAAATAATAAAGATGGAGTGGACTGTTATGCTAATGTAGTGTTAAATACAGTATAGCATTTGCCTCATTTCACAAATTCTATTAAAGAAAATGTTACTTGAAGAATTAAGAAGTGACAGAAGTTTTAATATACATTCTGCTGCTGGAATAAGACAACTCACTGAAGACTGTACTGGATCAGTAGTGTTCTCTCAAAATCTTCAGTAGGATGCTCAAGAATTTCTAATGCTAATGCTAGCACTATTAGACGAAGATGATGCGAATGGAAAGGGGCGACCACTCGTTCCCCCCAAACGTATGGTTGGGTGCCCCGATCCCCCCGGGAAACCATTTTGGGCGGGGGGCGTGGCTCGGCTGGTATGCCCGAAGCGGCGTAGCCGGGGCGCGCCTTTTCCCGCCCAAGAGGGGTTGTCCTAGACACCTACACCGAAGACCACGCCCAGTAGGCGTACCGGAGGAGGGTACACGCCCTCCCGCAGAAGAATAAATAGAGCGGGAATCCGAAGAAGCGTCCTCTTGTTCCTGTGCTCTGAAGGCTGCACCCACTCGTTGCTCGTGAGCCCTCGATGGAACAAGCAGCAATTTTGACCCACCCACCAGCCCCTTATGGTAATGTTTGTTTTAAATAAAGTTTTGCTGAGTAGGCCCTTGTTTTTCCTTTGTAGAAAAGTAAAGGAATGTTTATGATAAGGATGTGACTTCTGCCTGTAGGATAATGTTTTCTTGGTAGGAGTGAGCAGTCGATGACGCATCGAGGAAATGTCAGAATTTTCCTTTTAGTAGGTAAACAACTGTCGTATTTATTTTGGTCGGGCGGTAAGGTCATGATCGGTGAGCAGTAATTTCAAGGTCCCTAGAGGGGGGCGCCACCCACAATGGATGGGAGCGCCCGAGGGGAGGTGGCCATTGGCCCCTCCCACGGGGAGGCGGCACCCACTAAGGATGGGTCGCCTAGGGGGAGACGGCCATAGGCCCCTCCCAGGGGGGGAGGCAGCTAGATGCCCCTCCTACTAATTTCCCGGGGGCCGGATATCCGCGACGGTGGATAGAGAGTGTGGGGATGGGGGGGAGTCCACGCTGTCCTTCCTACAGATACCTCACACGGGAACTCGGACGACCTTTAAGATGGCGTCGAGTGGAAAGGGGGCCCCCACCACGACAAGGGAAGTTACAGTTGGCAACGAGGGTAGAGTCCTCTGCGCATGCGCCACTCACACTGTGAGGGCGAGAGTTTTGGTAGTAGGGATCTGACACCGGTTAAGACCTTGCCGTTGGCCCTTAATGCTAGGATGTACAATTTTAATTTAGAATGTTTGCATTTGCAGGATGTTAGACTCGGCTAGGAAACCTTTGTATTAGAGATCTGTTAAGGTTAGCCAAAGAACATGTCTTCATCGAAATGTAAAGGTAAAATTGTACATAATTATGAAACTTTTATTTAATGTTTTAAATTTTGTTTCATATTTTAATAAATACGGCCGGGAGGGTGACTCCCTCCTGCCTTCCAAAAGTTCAAACTTGTGTCCGACTTCTCCCATTCTTGGGGATTGTGTTGAGAGGGGGTGGCGGGTATCCCGGCCATATAGCAATGAATTATTTGATTTAACTTATACATGGACCCCTAACTGTGAAGATTGTGAATGTACATCTAGCATTGAAATCAAGTTAGAATGATTCCTCTACTGACATTACCAGATTGTAAAGCTGTGCCCTTAGAAAATATCATTAAAAACATCCATCAAGATATGCCCTGTCTAAAATGCAGATCAGAGCTTAGGTCAATGTTGTTTATACAACGGTATAGAAAATATGTCATAGTCATGCTACAACGATGCAGAATGGATGGTACTAAATTAGGAATTGAAATTACAAACGTTAAAGCTACACAAATGTCCATCTCCCAAAAAAAATCACAACTATAGCAATTATATTTCATGAAGGAGGTAATGTAACCTCTCCACACTACACAATATATTTCGGATGTAAAACAGGATGGACAGAGTGCAATAACATACAAATGTCATTCAAAACAAGACCACCTAAAAAGTTACCAAATGTATTTCTACTATTTCTAGAATCGAAGTTCTAGTTAGAATTTAGGATAAGAAAATGTGGTATTGTGGATTATAGATGGATTATGTGTTTGTTTTTGATGCAAAAGGGGTATTGTCTACAGCAAGCTGTTACAAGGGGTATTGTCTACAGCAAGCTGTTACAAGTGAAATACTCTATTTAACTGCAGCAAAGGAATGTATAAAACGTATACGTAAGTAAGGACTACATTGTCTTACTTCAGATAAAAAGTAAATGGGGGTACTATAATACAGGTAGCCTGAAATTGGATGTGAAAAGTCTATTAACCACTGAATAAAAATGTCCCATTTTGTTTCTGCTACAGCAACTTGTACGTAGTACTATCTGTTACGTTTTTCATACATGGACTTTGAACATTTTAGCAAAACAGGGTTGTTGTTTGCAAAACGATATCCAAAAATGAAAATGCTTTATAATTGTTGGACATTTTGTACCAGATGTAAAAATATCAGTAACAGTTTTAAAATATGGTTGCTTTCATTAAGGTAGTAACCTATCAGCAAGCCAGTGTTAAAAAACTTGGAGTGAGTGCAGTGAACAGTACGACATAGGGGTTGATTATGATGCCCTCCAGAAAGGCTCCGAACGGGATTCAGATTAGGTAAATCCGATTTGGAACCTAAGTTTCACACCAAATTTGGGACCTTTAAGGACAACTGATTACAATGCAATGAAACCATTAGGGTTGTTGGAAACAGTTCTGAATGGCATTTGGACAGCCCGAGCCATTCAGAGCCGATTTGTACAGCTCTATGGACACAGTCTGCAAATGAGCGATTACGTTGACCAATTCGGACAGCCATTCCGATTCTCTCTGCCTGACACAAAACGGCTGTCAGAATCTGAATTCAGGGGTCTTTAGCAGGCCACCATTCAGAAGAGGCTCCTCTTCTTCTAAATCTTCAGTCTCCACCTCCTCCACATCCTGATCCTGTTGTTATTGCTACTGACCCACATCTCCTTCCTGTGTTGCCATTTGTAAGCCTTTCGGTGCTCGTGTTCTCATGACGGAACCATTCTGTCATGTGCACAGGCGCATAAAATCCCCGTGCTGCAAATGACAGAGGGATTTCATTTTATTTATTTTTGCCTCAGGAGCTGGGGAAGAGCTTCCCTAAACTCCTGAGGCTTTTTTTTCTTTCAATGTTTTGAAATTTGCGCACATGGCGTGCTGCTGTCATTGTATTGAAAACAAAAACTGAAACTTAGTTCCCCTGTTTCAATGCTCGGGGGCAATCTCAGCCAGAGCACCAAAACAAATGGAAAAGGTTGGAAATGGGAGAATCTCCCCTGTTGAATGGGACCACTCCCTAGTGGATCCCTGCTTGGGGATCACCTCCCTGGGAGTCAGATGGGTCTTTAGCCCCTTATCTACCCCTGGGAGGGCAGAAAGCACCCTAGACACCATGGATTATATTTGTATAGGCCAGGGGTGGGAGCCGCCCAGAATTTCTGCCCCTCCAATGGAGGCAGAGGAGGTCAATAGCCCCTGATCTGCCCCTTTGGGGGGCAGAAAGCCCACCAGTCAGCAGGGATTTATTTTGTATGTGCGGTTGGGGACCGACCTAAATGGGCATACCAATGCCCCATCCCAAAAAAATGCTACAGTCTTTCTATCCCCCTGGAGGCAGATAGGGGCATTAACCACTTATCTGCCCCCCGGGGGCTGGAAGCCCACTAGGCACCATGGAATATTTTTTAAAAGTTAGGGGTTGGGGCCTGCCCAGAATGGGAATGCCAAAGCCCCTACCCCCCAGAAAAAGCCACAATCTTTCTGTCCCCCCAGGAGGTAGATGGGGGCAGTAGCCCCTGATCGTCCCAGAGCCTACTAGGCACCAGTGATTATGCTGTTTTTTTACACATAGGGGTGGGGGCACCCTAGAATGGGCATACCAATGTCCCCACTCCCCCCAAATAGTAGCCACTGTCCTTCTGCCTCCCTTAGGGGCATATTCGGGCAATAGTCCCCAATTCCCCCCTGATGGCGTCAGAAAGCCCACTATGCACTGACTTCTTTTGCAATGTGCCTACCTGTGGATTTTATATCCTTGTGCTTCTGGTACCTTGGGAAACCTAGTAAACCTGTATCTAGACACCAAGGGGAATCCAGGATGGGGTGATTATGTGCCTCTCACCAAGTTATGTTACCAAGAATCAATTGCAACTCTCAAACTTAGTTAAAAAACATTTTGCTTACATTTCAGTGATGGAAATGTATCTACGGGGAGGAAGAGAGTTCAACCAACCAAGCATTCCCTTAAGACTCCCAATAAGAATGGTATCAAACTTGTGTGGGTGAGCCTAGTGCCAGCAACAGGAAACAGCCCAAAATGCAACGTAGATCACATTTTTCCAGTGAAAACTGACCCTTTTTTGGAATGTGCCAAGCTGTGGATTTTGGACCCTAGGTCAGGTGGCACCTAAGGAAACCTAGCAAACCTATACATTTTTGAAAAACAGACACCCAAGGGAATTCAGGATGTAGTGACTTGTGTGGCTCTCACAAGAATACCTTGCACACCTCAACCATTGTAAAAAACACATTTCTGTGGCGCAAAGTTCTGGAATCTGTGAAGAGGCACAGACTTCCAATCACCCAGCATTCCCCAAATTCTCCGGATAACAATGGTACCTCACTTGTGTGGGTAGGCCTAGTGCCCATGACATGAAACGGCCCAAAATGTACAGTGGAGACTTCAAAATTATCGATTACAAAAATACATTGTTTTGCGAGGGAATCACCTGCATTTTTGATCTTGGGTCGGCAGCCATCTAGGGAAACCTACCAATGCCAGACATTTCTAAAAGGCTAGACACCTGGGGGAGTCCATGGAGGTGTGACTTGCGTGGATTCCCCAAAGTTTTCCTACCCAGAATCACATGCAAACCTAAAATTTAGGTTAAAAACCCACATTTGTCTCACAATTCTGGGTGGGAAAGTAGTAGGGTCACTGGGCTGACACAAATTTCCTACCAGCCCATGTTCCCATAGGTCTCCTGATAAAAATGGTACTTCACTTGTCTGTCAATCAAGAGAGGTATAATTTTACTCAGGAGACTGAGGGGAACGCTGAGTGGTAAGACATTTCAGAAAGAAATGTGAGGAAAATTTGATTTCTTAAGCTAAATTTGAGGTGTACAGGGGATTCAGTGCAGGAAAACATTGGGGGGTCCATGCAAGCCATACCTCCCTGAATTCCACTGTTGTCTAGTTTTCAAAAACATCTAGTTTTGCTAGGTTTTCCTTGATGGCCGTCCAGCCCAGGGCCAAAAACAGACATGACCCCCCTTGCATAAATAGGTCACTTTGTGATAGGTAATTTTGATGTCTCCACAATACATTTTGGGCCCATGCCTGTCACCGGTACTTGGCCCACCCACACAAGTAGGGTACAATTTTTATCAAGAGACCTGGGGAAACGCTGGGTGGTAGAAAATTTGGGTCAGCCCGGTGATACCACAACTATCTTACACATACATTTGAGAAGCATTTGATATCTTTCTTCTAAATTTGAGGTTTGCAGGGGATTCTGGGTAGAAAAGCTTTGGGGGATCCATGCAAGCCATGCCTGCCTGGACTCCCCTAGGTCTCTAGTTTTCAGAAATGTGTGGGTTTGGCAGGTTTCCCTAGCTGGCCGCCGAGCCCGGAGCCAAAAACCCAGGTGATCCCCTTGCAAAAACAGGTTGTTTCGTGATGGGTAATTATGATTTCTCCACAAACGTTTTGGACCTTTGCTTGTTGCGGGTACTTGGCCTACCCACACAAGTGAGGTACCATTTTTATTGGGAGATCTGGGGCGATGCTGGGTGTTAGGAAATTTGTATCAGCCTGGTGATCCCACAAGTTTCCCACACAGAAATTTGAGAACACTTTTCTTTTTTCAGCTTAATCTAAGATTTGCATTGTATTCTGGGTAGAAACATTTTAGGGGATCCACGCAGGCTATACCTCCCTGTACTCCCCCGGGTCTCTATTTTTCAGAAATGTGTGGGTTTGGTAGGTTTCCTTAGCTGGCCACCTAGCCCAGGGCCAAAAACCCAAGTGGCCCCTTTGCAAAACAAAGTTGTTTTTTGATGAGTAATTTTGATGTCTCCACAATATGTTTTGGACACTTGCCTAATGCGAGCACTTGGCCCACACACATGAGTGAGGTACCATTTGTATCAGGAGATCTGGGGGATGCTGAGTGATAGGAAATTTGTGTTAACCTGGTGATCCCACCGTTTTTCCACAAAGAAATTTGAGAAAAATTTGACTTTTTCAGCTACATTTAATATTTGCAGGGGATTTTGGGTAAGAAAATTTTAGGAGATCCATGCACACTATACCCCCCCTGCACTCCCCCGGCTCTCTAGTTTTCAAAAATGTGTGGGTTTGGTAGGTTTCCTTAGCTGGCCACTGAGCGCAGGTCCCAAAAATCCAAGTGACCCCCTTTGCAAAACAAGGTTGTTTTGTGATGGTTGATGTCTCCACAATAAGTTTTGGGATCTTGCCTGTCCCGGGTACTTGGCTCACCCATACGAGTGAGGTACCATTTTCATTGGGAGACCTGAGTGAATGCTGGGCTTGTAGGAAATTTGTGTCAGCCCATTGATACCACAACTTTCCCACACCGAAACTTGAGAACATTTTTTTTTCTACTAAATTTGAAGTTTGCAGGGGATTCTGGGTAAAAAAACTTTGGGGGAGCCATGCAAGCCATACCTCCCTGGACTCCTCTAGGTCTCTAGTTATCAGAAATGTGTGGGTTTGATAGGTTTCCGTAGCTGGCCGCCGAGCCCAGGGCCAAAAACCCAGGTAATCCTCTTGCAAAAACAGGTTATTTTGTGATAGGTAATGATGATGTCTCCATAATATGTTTTGGACCCTTTCCTGTTGCGGGCACTTGGCCCACCCACATGAATGAGGTACCATTTTTATTGAGAGAACTGGGGGGATGCTGGGTGATAAGAAATTTGTATCAGCCCAGTGATACCACAACTTTCCCACTCCGAAATTGAAGAATAATGTGATTTGTTTTCTTCTAAATTTGAGGTTTGCAGGGGATTCTGGGTAGAAAAACTTTGGGGGATTCATTCAAGCCATACCTCCCTGGACTCCACTAGGTCTCTAGTTATCAGAAAGGTGTTGATTTTGTAGGTTTCACTAGATGACAGGCGAGCCTGGGGCCAACAACTCAGGTGCCTCCCTTGCAAATACAGGTTGTTTTGTAGTAGGTAATTTTGATGTCTGCACAATACGTTTAGGGCCCTTGTCTGTCGTGGGCACACCAACACGAATGAGGTACAATTTTTATCAGGAGACTTTGGAGAATGCAGGTGGGTGAATGTTTGTTTATCCACGCAGATTCCAGAACTTTCCATCACAGAAATGAGGGGAAAATGTGTGTTTTTTTTACAAAGCTTAAGGTTTGCAAGGGATTCTGGGTAACGGAACCTGGAGAGAGTCAGACAAGCTACTCCCTCTGGATTCCCCTTTGTGTCTAGTTTTTAAATATGTATAGGTTTGCTAGGTTTCCCTAGGTGCCGGCAGAGCTAGAGCTCAAAATCTAAAGCGAGACACTTTGAAGAAAAAAATCAGTTTTCACTGTAAAAAAAAAAAATGGTATCTCCACGTTGCGTTTTGGGCCGTTTCCTGTAGCGGGCACTAGGCCTACCCACATAAGCGAGGTGCCATTTTTATCAGAATATATTGGGAAATGTGAGGTGGGTTGAATTTTGTGGATCGAAGCAGATTCCAGAACTTTCCATCACCAAAATGTGAAGAAAATGTGTTTTTTTTACAAAGTTTGTGGTTTACAAGGGATTCTGGTCAACAAAGCCTGGTGAGGGCCATACAAGTCACCCCATACTGAATTTCCCTGGGTGCCTAGTGTTAGAAAATGTATGGGTTTGCTAGGTTTCCCTAGGTGCCGGCAGAGCTAGGGTTCAAAATCTACATCTAGGCACTTTGCAAGAAAAGAGGCAGTTTTCACTGCAAAAATGTGGTGTGTTCATCCATGTTACGTTTTGAGCCATTTCCTGTCACAGGCACTAGGCCTCTGAACTGAGTTATCTGAGTCTAGAAATGTGAGTTCTGACGTTTTATTAAAAGGAACCACACAGTCGAGGAGTATAAGCTCCTCTGCCAGGGCAACACAACAACTGATAATTCAAAACATAGCGTCCATGCTGCCTAGGATACCGAAACAATAGAAGAACTGAAACAGCAGCGCTAAAATAAGTATGCAATATTAAAAAGAAACAAAAACATATGCATATACAGTAACAACAATACTACATACATTCCCTTCTTCAATTATCAGAAAAAATAAATAAAAAGAAACAACAGCATCAAGCAAAAACTCTTACATCCGTAATCGGCTGCAAATGGTTTTGACTATGGAACATCTTCTTGGAATCACACATTTGGGTGGGCAAGAAACTCTAACCTCCTCACCCATACCTGGTTGGGAATCTACACTATTTCGGGTCATCATATGGTCAGAACAGGACTTAAATTTGACAATCTTAGAAAGGTTCCACCACTGTCCTCCCTCCACTTGTACAGCATTACGCTTGACATTCAGCACGCGCACCGGTTTACCAAATTCACTTTTACCTTTCTTTACGTGAATAGGAGATTTGATTCTGACCATGTCTCCTGAGACGAAAGGAACCATCTTGGCCACCACTTTCTTATCATAACATTCCTTGTGTTTCTCTTGTGACCGAGACACATTTTCCTTGATTAAAGACATCAGCTGAAGTCACTCGGACATCCAACCTGGCCAAAAAGAGGTGTTAGCCTTCCGTCCCCTCAACAGTTCAAAGGGAGATACCTTAGTGGCAGAATGGGAGTGGTCCTGTAAAATAAAACCATGCTGTTCAAAGTACCACCCACATCATGATTGCACCCCTTTGCCCATCTCACACACTCCTCTCCAACCCCATTCATCCTCTCCACAAGACCATTAGTTTGCGGGTGATGCAAATAACTTTTGAGATGAGTGATGCCACAACCCCCAAAGATAACAGCCATCTCATCACACACAAATTGATTATTATCGGTAATAATCACTTCAGGAAATCCTTCCCTAATGAAAACCTCCTTGAGGAATGTTATCACACAGCTGGCACTGGGCTCTTACACCATCATGATTTTGGGCCTCTTGGAGGCGTAATTCCTGAGAACAAGAATACACCTACACCCTCCAGGTAGAGGGTCATACGGTCCCATCACATCAATTCCAAGTTGAACCTAGGGTGCTTCTGGGCACTCAATAGGTAAGCGGGGAGGATTCATTACCTTTAAACACTTGTCAGCTGAACAACACACAGCCTCATTAATCTAAATATAATATAAAAATCTGCACAGTAATCTATATCGAATTATATATCTTACTAATTCTTCAGTGTACTTGCAAATAGTGTGTGACAGGTTACATATATAATTCATACAACAAATAACCATCGCGCAGCACTGCTTGAGCCACGAGCAGAGAAAGCCCCTTTGGATCGCCTGACATTGGTTAGTACTTACAACACCAAATCTAACTGCGTCCAGAAAATCATCAGATGACATTGGCGCATACTAAACAGGAGTAATGACAGGATAGAGTTTCCTCTATTTGCCTTTAAATGCTCCAGGAATCTAAGGGATCGCTTAATACATACTCGCCCGAAGGACACACCGGAAAGAGAGGTGGGCACCCTGTGGGACCTGCCCCCGGTGACAGGTCATTATCCATGTGGTGGATGCTCTGTTTGTCCTCAAACTTCCAAAACAACGAGCATAGATATAGGCACCGATCGCCCTTGGGAGCTGAGACATTTTACCAACTGTAACAGCACCAATTTGATCTATCTATTAACATGCCCCTGCAATGAACGCTATGTCGGCATGACCACCAGGAAGGTGCGAGTGAGGATGCAAGAACACAAGAGCACTTTTCGGTGCAAAAAAGATGTTTCAAAACTGACTCAACATTTCATACAATACAACCATAGTGAAATGGATTTTAATTGGAATGTTCTTGAAAAACCGTTTATTCCCTCACACGTGAGTGACATATCCAAATTCCTGTTTCAAAAAGAACAGAAATGGGTTTTCAAATTGTGTACAGATGGGCATGGGTTAAATGACGATATCCCCTGGTTCAATTTATCATGACCATACCATCAATGGACCGACATGCTCTGGAATTCAAGCACACTAATCGCTAAAGTATGCAGTTTTACCAGAGGAGGAAGTAAGGTGTTCCTCGTCCCCTTCCTCATTACACGCATTACTGTATCATTTTCGAACAGATAGTGAGCTGAGGATAAGATTGCACAATGGATTTAGAACCACACTCTCAGCTGACGTTGACTGCATTAACAGGAATTCGATTGACCTGTTCTGAGCCTGTACTTTCTCGGAATGGGAGGTTTCACATATATGCATCCTGTCATGCTGTCATGAACTCATTAGTCTAGATTCTTCTTTGCACCAGACCATACTACACAATTAATACACTATGGACTATCGCAGCTGGCTGCACCTTAACTCAATATTGGGTGGTGGCTTGGAGTTCTGGACTTTTTGGTTCCGTCCAGAGGTGTCAGGGAACAACACCCAAAGACCCCAGAGTTCCACCTGCCTTGGTGCACAAATGAACAGAAACACGGGCTTCTCGATGGTGGCGTCAAAGACCAAAGGTTTATTACTGCAGGGACACAGAAGTCACAGAAACTACGCATGGGCAGTAACTAGGAGCCTGTTCGAATTGTACAAAGAGGGTTGCTCCTTATATACTAAATATTGGCCTTTAGGCGAATTCTTCACATGTTAGTACATTCCCAAACCTTTGTGTCATGAACAATAAATATTTGGCGTACACAGGAATCGTCGACAATATCTGATGTCACAACATTACGAACGAGGGGTTCCCACTTTTCCATCATAATCCCATGTCAACTTTTCATTCAAGAGCCGGACCGCCTCATCGTAAATTTCGTTACCTCCCCCTAATAAAGGCCCAGAAGGAAAGGAGCAGAGCCAGGTGCAGAAGATAGAAAAGCAGGATAAGAGATGTTTGTGGGTCATAAATGGGCAAGGCTACCGGCTTCGGCCTCCTAATCGTGATCAGGACAATGGACACGAAGACCAGTTTGGCAGGACTGGCCTCGGGCAGAGGAGGCAGCCTTTGTCGAGTCATGCAGCTACAGCGTGATCTGGTTTAAGGTGCACGTGTCATGAAAGAGGTGAATCTCCGGCTAAGGCTACGTGTCCTTAATCGAAATGAAGTGATTAGAGGCTATTGCGTATGTGAGGGCAAGAAACACAAAATGGCGGCCATGATCTAAGATGGATGCCGTGGGTAGATCAGAAATGTGTTTATTAAAGGAGTGCTCTTGCTCGTAGCGTAGCGGAAACACCAGGATATACTAAATGGATCATTTGCGGTTCGCTGATACCGATATTATGTATTTCTGACAATATTGAAAACACGGGTTCAAATCGTCACGGAACCTCAGACCCTCCTTTTGCCCTTACATAGGCAATTACTCAGTCTACGTCAGAGTCTAATTCTATGCTCATCAGGTCAGTGACATGCTGTTGTATCATCATCCTTTCTCGTGCCTTTTCTCCCAACGCAGGTGGTTTCCTAAAACAAGTTGCAGCACAAAGACTACACAGAGCAGGACCACACTGGATAATCAGGCAACATGAGAATAGGAATACTAAGATGACACCAATAACCATTAGAACCTTCCATCCCCACGCTGAGATCAGAGTCCAAAACCACTCCATGAAAGACCAGTTTCCCTTGTCTACGTGAATAGAGTTGGAAATCTTGTGTAGCTTAGACATCGCCTCATAGACTGTTGGAGCATTATTAGGGATAAAGACACAGCAGCTCGATTGGATCATTCTACATACCCCACCTCGATCTGCAAGGATAACGTCTAGAACCATACGGTTCTGCAACGTCATGAGTCTATCCTCCTGAAGCTCAGCTGTCAAATTGCTAAGGGCACCAGCAGTTTCGGTAATAGTAGATTCAACTACCCGTGTTAGCTGACGTATGTTTCTACTATTGGCCATAGGCCCCCAGAACGGAAGGAAGCCTTTGAAGAAGTCTCCAGCTTCCTGACCAGCAGTATCTTCCTTGCTGAAGACACCTCTCGCTACTCTGGTTCTGTGGTAATCAGATGAAGCAGTGTATGTCGGAGGCAACAATCGAGCAATATAGCATGATCCTGAAAAGTCGGCAGGCAACCATGTATAAGCTCTATCTCGACAGATGAAGTAGGTACCCCTAGCAGTAAGAAAAGCAGGGGAAGAGTTAGCCGGAAACACATAAGTCTCTACGCACTCACTCCTCCCTAGCTGAGCTCTCGGATATCTCCCATTCCCTTGCAAACAGACCTGACCTCGGTGAGGTACGACCCAGATTGGAGTTGAGCTTTTACGCTTGCTCTCTTCTAAACTAAGGCGATACTCTGAAGTATTCCAACTTAAATACACTCGCAATTCGTCTCTAGGGTATGATGGAGTATTATTGACGTCCTTGATCATGTCAATAATTCCCTGGACTAAAGCTTTGTTGGCAGAGTTATATTTAGTGGAACGTGGTGGACGTGGAGGATAGGTTTCAAGGGCATAAGCAAAGATGGTTTGAAGGGCCTGAAATGATCCATTGTAGCTGAAAGGCAAAACCAGATAGGGAATACCTTTATCCATAGTGTGGGGTATCAAGCCACACACCCAGCAGTCTGTAGTGTTAACTACCAGTTGGTGTTGATGCATGAGCTGTACAAAAGTGTTGTTAATAAATTCTGAGCGTCGGGCTTGCTCATGTTCAGGAAACGAATGGAAAGAGTGTATAGAAGGAACAGTAGAAGTAGCAGGATCAAGGGGAGTTACTGTAGTAACTGGCACAAAAATCAAATTTATACTGAAGACGATTCCACCCACCAACGTTATCAAAATAATCAAGAATGTAATGGCACATTGTATCAAAAAGCATTTGCTGTGAAGAATTCTATAAAGTCTGTTTCTGCGAACATAAATCACATTTTCTCGTTGCAGCGCAGGAAGCTCCATCTTCTACAATCCGCTCGCGACCACTGATGATGTGTACGTAGATGAAAGTGCCTCTGTCAGCCCCAGGAGTTCCCAGAACCAACAGAAAGATCGACCTTGTGTCAGACCCCTGCAAATTCAACTAGGCACACAGCCACGACCCTACGGCTACCCAGACGGCAAGGCAATTTAAAAATAATAAAACAAATAGCAAACTTCCTGGCTGAAGGCAAAAGTTAAAAATTTCAAAATATTCACAATAGGCAATTGCCTGCTTTATTTGTCCATTTTACGGTTTCGTAAGTTATATCTCTGTTTCGCAGGTACTGTCTGATCAGCAAATAGCGTTTCACTAGCAGCTGTTGCAGTGTCCAAGTTCGCAGATGTCAGAGTTCTTTCTGATACAGGGGACAAATGTTCAGTGTTCGAAAGAGTCTTTTCTGGAGGAGAGTCAGAGCTTGGAGTGTCAGTGATCAATTCGGCATCGCTGAAAGGGATGAATCTTGGTGTGCTTTCAAATTCGGAAGAACCAATTCCCTTCTTCACCCAGTCGTCGTAAGGAAGTGGCAAAGGCACACGCTTTACATGGGATGCATGCACCCAGTGCTTGCGTCCAGCCACACGAACCGCTGTCCTCGTTGCCAGTAGGATTTGGAAGGGGCCGACAAATCTCGGCTGAAGGTTCTTCGTCCTCGCAAAGTTTCTGATGACTACAAACTCGCCTGGTTTCAGCTGATGCCCTGGACTCTCCGGAGGCTTTGGCAAAGCATCGAAAACCTGTTGGTGAATAAGACTCAATTTAGCAGTCAAGTCGTACAGGTAGTCTATCAACATAGGATATTCTAGAGAACAAAACTTTTTAGGCCTCGGCACACCCCAAATATTTGCCGGACGGCCAAAAATTATTTCGTATGGACTGAGTCCCACTCTAGAATGTACAGTTGCTCTCGTTGATAACAAAGCCAAAGGAAGTGCGTCTGGCCAGGCTAAACCTGTGGATGCTTGTATTTTAGCTAATTTTAGCTTGAGGGTGCCATTGTAACCCTCCACTAAACCAGCAGACTGGGGATGGTTCGCACTGTGGAATTTTTGTTTCAGACCTAGGCCAGCACACACACTTTGCATAACTTTCCCTATAAACTCACTTCCGTTATCTGACCATACAATCCGTGGCATTCCGTACCTAGGGAAATATTCTTTGAGAAGAATCTTGGCAGTTGATAGGGCAGTATTGTCCTTTAGTGGATATGCTTCGATCCACCTGGAAAAAGCACAAACTACCACCAGGACATATTTCAAATTATTGCATCGCTCCATGTGAATGAAGTCTAACTGAATCACTTCAAAGGGGCAGGAAGGAGGAGCGAAATGACCAGCTGGAGTTGGAGTTCCCTTGCCAGGATTATGCATCAGGCATACCATACAATTTTTCACCACCCTCTCTGCACACTTACTGATCCCATCGTTCTTCCAGACTGGAGCCAACATCTTACAAATTCCTTTAGAACTTATGTGAGCTACTCCATGCGCCATTGTCACCACTGCAAGCACATACGCGTCAGGCAACATCCAACGCTGCTGTTCTGTCAAATCAATCCAACATCCATTCGAATCCAACCTGCCCATACTTTCTCTCCATACACGTTTTTCTTCCTCAGTCGCTTCTTTCTGAATCTCTTTCACACTTTCCATAGTATCCTCACACATTCCAGAGTCAGCAATCCATCTTGCAGACGTAGCAACATACATTCTGCTCATCGTGTCTCTAGCTGTCTGTTTAGCAATTTCATCAGCAAAAGCATTGCCACGACCAACATCATCCGTGATTGCTTTATGAGCACTGCACTTTACAATCGCAACTTCAGTCGGCAAGGTTAGAGATTCCAACAAGTCGTTAACTAGCTGACCATGTTGGATCTTAGTCCCATGGGACGTAATGAAACCTCTTTCTCTCCACAAGCGGCCAAAATTATGGGCCACGCCAAATGCGTACTGACTATCTGTGAACACATTCACTCTCTTTCCCTTAGCTAAAACACACGCTCTTGTTAGAGCTATTAATTCTGCAGCTTGGGCAGAATTCTGACTCACTCTTGCAGTCTCCACAATCGTCTTCAAAGTCGTTACTGCATAAGCAGCAGTCACATCACCATTCTCCAATTTAAAACATGACCCGTCCACATACAGCGTACCATCTGGATCGGATAACGGAGTATCCTTTAGGTCGATGCGTCCTTTTGTCTCTTCCTCCGTTTTAAAACAACAATCATGTGGCTCTGAATCACTCGACTCTTGATCAGTCGGCAACAGCGTTGCTGGATTCAATACATTACATCTTTTGATCTGAATATGACTCGCTAGTAATGTCAGCTCGTAACCAGATAGTCTCGCACTGGTAAGGTGTTGTGTCTGTGTTCGATTCATGAGTGTATCCACTGCATGAGGAACCATGACCACTAGCATGTTGTTCATCACCAAACCAGCAGATTGTCGAATGGAAGCCGCAGCTGCCGCTGTAGCTCTCAAACAACTAGGCAACGCTCTAGCTACCGGATCTAATGTTGATGAAAAATACGCGCAAGGGCGTTGTTTATCACCAAACTTCTGTGTCAGAACACTCAACGCGCAACCTTCCCTCTCATGAACATAGAGCGTGAATGGCTTACTGTAATCAGGTGTACCCAATACAGGAGCTGAACACAAGGCTTTTCGTAATTCAGTAAAACTCTCCTGACATTCATCAGACCATGGCACCGGACTCGGAACGTTTTTCCCAGTCAAAGCTACCAATGGTTTTGCTAAAAGAGAAAAATTTGGGATCCACTGCCTACAGTAAGAGGTAATACCTAGGAAGGCACGTACTTCTCTCTGTGTGCGTGGAACACTCATTTGCGTAATTGCTTTTATTCTTTCTGGGGTCAACTTCCTTCCCTCCTTTGACAAGAGATGACCTAGGTAGGTCACTTCTTGGCAGCAGTATTGCATTTTGGAAGGTGACACCTTGTGATTCAAATTAGACAAATGATGCAATAACGAAACCGTAGCTGCTTTGCAAATTTCCTTGTCATCGGCGGCCACTAGAAGATCGTCTACATACTGTACTAGAGCAGAACCTGGAGGAAGGACAAAGGAATCTAACTGGCTTTTTAATGCTTGACTATAAATAGATGGGCTCTCACAATAACCTTGTGGAGCGCGTTTAAATCTGAAACTGCGACCTCCTAAACAGAAGCCGAAAATATCTCTGCTTTCTTCGGCTATCGGAATGCTGAAAAAGGCATTCTTTAAGTCAATGACTGAGAACCAAGTGGCTGTAGCAGGAATCAGTGTTAACAAGGCAGTAATGTCTGGGACTACAGGAAACTGCGGGACTACAATCTTATTAACCTCTCTAAGGTCGATAACAAACCTATAAACTGGAGGCTTTGTAGGATCAGTTTGTTTCAAAATCGGTAGTACAGGACTGTTACAGACATTTCCTCTTGTTTCTTCAACCACACCTTTCTTAATCAAATCTTGCACAATCAATAAAAGTGCACGCTCACCTTCACTAGATATTTTATATTGAGGAATTCTTGGAAATTTTACATTCGCTTTTAAAGTTACTACATATGGTGGTATTTCTAAAAGGCCTACATCGTTAGGACCAGTCGCCCAAAGAGAATCAGGGAGTGAGCGTAGCTCTGGCGGGAGTGCATCCATTGACAAGTACATCGGAGAAGTGATATTTTTACCCAACGTAAGCTGTACTCCCTCCGGAGAACAGTACAATGTCGCATATAGTCGTTTTAACAAATCTAAACCAAGCAGATTTTCATTACAATCTGTTGTCAAAATCAGAGGTGCTTTCAAGTGACATGGCCCAACAGAAATGGACCAGATATCGGGTTGTAAACAGGGGCGCCTGAAAAACCTACAGAAACATTTGTTGAGCCAGACAAAGGTGCGCCAGGGAGTTTCGCATGAATGATAGAACTTTTTGCGGCACCAGTATCCAACAGAAACGGTTCGACTACACCTGATGTTGCTACTGCGACATAAGGCCCACTCTGATCCACTGGAACTGATACTACTCCCTCTCTTTGTCTATGGCTGTCCTAGTACCCATTTTGCTGAAATCCCTCATCCACTTCACAATAGTCTTCAACAAGATATTGTTGAGATCTATTTTGCTGAGTAGACTGTCCATTTCGTTGATCAAAGTGGTTTGATGGACGATCATTCGTTTGTGGAGGCATAACACCTCGTCCTCGACCTCTAGAATTTTGCACAAAACCACCACGGCCTCTCTGAGCTGCTGCTGCATTATTCTGTGCTAAGATCGGACATTCATTTTTGTAGTGACCCTCTTTCTTACAGTATGCACATTGGTTCCACTGATATTGAGGCCTCGATGTATTATAGTCTGTTCTTTGATACGAACCCTGTTGCATATTAGTCTGATTCGTGCGAGGCGGATACGCCTGCTGTAAAAGAACTTTAGTCTTTAAATCCTTTGTTTTCTTTTCTGATTTCTCCTTTTCCTCTTTATCCCTGTTTTCGTAGTACTGTGCAGTCGCAAGTATTTGCGCGGTTGTGGACACAGCCCACGCACTCTCTGAATCTTTCAGTTTATTGCATAATTCAGGTAACAAATTATGCACAAATTTATCGACAAACAATCTTTGCCCTCCTTCTGTACTCATGTCCTGACCACTATGATCTACAAAAGTCTCTTCAAACCTCGTGAAGAAGTCGGAGACACTTTCGTCTTTCTTCTGCCTGCATGCTGATAACTTGTCCCAATTAACACGCAATGCGGGCATCAGAGTCTTCATTAGATCAATTATTCTACCTGGAAGATTAGCAATTAGAGGTTCGGGTTTTGCACCACCTACTTGCTGACCATCCGCTGCAGTGATAGCTGCCCAGTCACCACCTAAGGCAACTTGATGATCCTCTCTACGAATCTTAGCCCACACTGGTTGCGGAACTACGTTGCCAAATAACATATCGATGTCTGCTAAGTTCATTATACAAGCCTCAACTGTCTGTGTTAATTCCTTATAGTATCCAGCAGGATTCTTACGTGGATCTGGCAAGGCCTGCTTCACTGCTAACACTTCAGCTCGCTTCCACGGAATGTGTATCCACACTCTCTGGAATTGCGCCGGAGCGGCTACAATACCATTATTATGATCAGCTTGCACAGCTTCGCGCCAAATTGGAGGAACCTCCCTCATTGGATATTGGCGACTTAGCTTCGTCTTGCCTTTCTCTAAATCTCTTGGTGAACGAAGTGATGGATCATTCCTATAACTTAACATCAATTCCATCGCTTCTTCTATATTATCACCCACTATCATTCCTGCAGCAAACTCTTTCTGAACCTTAATCAAATCTTCTAGATTTGATTCAACGTCATCTTCTTCTATCTCCTCACGTAACAACGAGCACATCTCGTCAAAGACATACCGTTGCGTTGGCTCTTTCCACTGCATAAACGTATCTAGCACATCTCTCGTACTATATCTCCTACTCTTCGAAATCCATCTGAGAGCCGTGGAATCTAAGATTCCCCGTTCCTCAGTACTCGGAAGCTGACTATGTCTCTGAACAGAGTCAGAAGTAGGAGTCTTAATTAGTGTTTTATAGAAAGGAGACAGCATGTTAGACACAGAATCAGTGATTCTCCGACGAACAGAAAGTGGAGTCAACACACTCGCAGATGCAGAGAACACAGTAGAGGTAGGAACAGATAACGGATTAGTAGAAGTATCAAGGAAGATAGTTTGCGGAACAGTAGGTGTAAGCGAGACAGATACAGGTATAGAAGTCGGCAATCCAGGAGGAGGAGGAGGAGCCGTAGGAACATTTACATTGACCACAGGAGGTACAGGGACCTGATTCTGAGGGACAGGAGCAGGAACACCAGGTTGTCCAGCAACCGGCAATTGAACATTCGGTAAAGGTGGAGCCGTAGCACCTTGTGCATACGGTGGAGGTGATCGTAACAAATAAGATAACAGAGGATCGTTTTCGGAATCCTCCAGTATCTTAGCTGTTTTCGATGGCAAGGCAGGATAGCACTTGTCAATCGCTAAATTGTGCTCTCTGATGGCCACCTCTATGGCTTTCTCACACTCATTAGCCTGCAACTGCTTAGTTGCTTGTTCTAGGGTCAACTCTTCCTGCTCTTTTTGTTCTTTCTTTAACCTTTTCATTTCTCTCTGTTTGGATTCTTTTCGCCAGTAACGGAAAGAATCAAACATTGCCGGCCGGGCTTTCTTCCTAAACAATTTCGCTTCTAAATTGTCGAGAATTTCGGGTTCAAAACTACCATGTAGTGGCCAACCAAGGACACCATCCTTTTTAGTGTAACGGACCCACACCTCATTATAAGATATAGGACCCACACCAAATTTACAATACAAGTCATATAGGGGAGTCCCAATCGGAGGAACCAGACATGAGTCCTCCAATCGTGAGTCACTGTTGCAACTAAAACAGGACAACATACAGTTTTTCCGACTTACCATTTTCAGTCCGGAACACAAAACAAACAAAACACGGAACAGATATGTGCACTCGAACCAAGAACTTAGGCCTACCAAAAACGAACTGATGTATCGATACCCAAACTAAACCAAATAGATTATCGTAACTAGAACAACCAGTGATAATCTTACAAAACCAAACCAAACCAAGAACCGATCAAGGATTTTAACAACCCTCACAAAGTAACCAGCTAGCTATCACTAAATACTTAACTGAGGCACTGAAGACGTCACCAAGGAGAAACCCGTCACGTTTCGCTGTACTAAGGACTGCACCTCGGGTCCAAGACAGGGCGACGGTCAAGGCAACGGCCCACTGCAGCCGTCCTGAACGGGAACCCTCGTGGAAGAGAACGTCGGGCCACTTTTGCGATATGCCGGGATCGATGAAGTGGGGCGCCTCCCTCAGGAATCTTCACACGAAGCTTCTCGAACTCTTCAAGCTTTTGGACCGGTACCGAATGACGTCGACCCACGTTGGGCGCCAATTGGAGTTCTGGACTTTTTGGTTCCGTCCAGAGGTGTCAGGGAACAACACCCAAAGACCCCAGAGTTCCACCTGCCTTGGTGCACAAATGAACAGAAACACGGGCTTCTCGATGGTGGCGTCAAAGACCAAAGGTTTATTACTGCAGGGACACAGAAGTCACAGAAACTACGCATGGGCAGTAACTAGGAGCCTGTTCGAATTGTACAAAGAGGGTTGCTCCTTATATACTAAATATTGGCCTTTAGGCGAATTCTTCACATGTTAGTACATTCCCAAACCTTTGTGTCATGAACAATAAATATTTGGCGTACACAGGAATCGTCGACAATATCTGATGTCACAACATTACGAACGAGGGGTTCCCACTTTTCCATCATAATCCCATGTCAACTTTTCATTCAAGAGCCGGACCGCCTCATCGTAAATTTCGTTACCTCCCCCTAATAAAGGCCCAGAAGGAAAGGAGCAGAGCCAGGTGCAGAAGATAGAAAAGCAGGATAAGAGATGTTTGTGGGTCATAAATGGGCAAGGCTACCGGCTTCGGCCTCCTAATCGTGATCAGGACAATGGACACGAAGACCAGTTTGGCAGGACTGGCCTCGGGCAGAGGAGGCAGCCTTTGTCGAGTCATGCAGCTACAGCGTGATCTGGTTTAAGGTGCACGTGTCATGAAAGAGGTGAATCTCCGGCTAAGGCTACGTGTCCTTAATCGAAATGAAGTGATTAGAGGCTATTGCGTATGTGAGGGCAAGAAACACAAAATGGCGGCCATGATCTAAGATGGATGCCGTGGGTAGATCAGAAATGTGTTTATTAAAGGAGTGCTCTTGCTCGTAGCGTAGCGGAAACACCAGGATATACTAAATGGATCATTTGCGGTTCGCTGATACCGATATTATGTATTTCTGACAATATTGAAAACACGGGTTCAAATCGTCACGGAACCTCAGGCTGGTTAGCTCTGGGACACTACATGAAACATTAATCTTTGGGGTACAAGACCCGCACTATAATAACCTTTACAGTGTGTATGAATGCCCGAACTACTCAGACTGGACGTATGATGTCAATTTGTAGTCAATTACATCCTCTCGCGAGATCACGCGAGTTATACTATTGACATACAACAGGTTGGCACAAACAACTACGGCTGACTTTCTGGGTCAAAGCATAAATATGTGCAAAGACTCGCGTGATCACACGAGCTTGATAGCTTGTTCGCACGGTCAACTGCGACTCTTTATCGTCGTTTAGCGAGGTCACACGCCTCCAGAACTACACGCATTCCGCGTGTGACGTCATTCTGTAGTTTTCCCTATCGTCTCGCGAGATTACGCGAGCTGGAGTAAATCGCGAACAAGGCTTACAGGCAGCCCACACATTGCTTCATACTTGGCTTTCTGTCTAAATCTTACATATGTATAACCACTAATCGAGGCATTATTTTTAGATAAACAGTATGCCTCCATCTCTTAGTAGTAAACTCGAGTCTCGACTTTGCAGTTCACCGATTGGTTGTTGCAATCAAGTCACCACCAGTGAAATTGCAGCTCTTACGAGAGCCCAGTGCCTCCCCCTGACTCATTCACAGGCCGAGACAACGACGGACAGGTAGGCACACAGTCCAAAGGGGCTATTTTTTACTTCTCCTCAGTTTTCTTTATTCCCCCTTTGTTCATAACAAGCAAGGGAAGGATGATAAGTTATTTACTGTACACTGGGGGAACCTTTTTATTCAGATATGACTGTGGGACAAGTTACGCTGCACCACACAAGATTTAAAAGAACGATTGAACCACAATGTTGCAGGCAGTAGCAATGGGTGTAGTTGTGGGGTTGAGTCCTTAATCTGGGATAGGTTGATGCAAGCTGGTTTGCTCTGCGTGCAGATTACTATGTAGCCCTAGGCATAACTAATGGACAGAGCAGGTCAGAGTAAGTTCTCTCTGCCCATGTTAAGTGCAGGGTTGTTTTGTTCTTGCAGAGCGGGGTCTCACACATCCTGAGCCAGGTCCAGGAAAAGGTGAGGTCCTTTCCCCGGGCATACTGGGTGAGTAATTAACATTTAAATAGATTGCAACAAAGTGAGTATCTAACAGACTGTGTTAGCTGATTGGGGTTCACCTTTCTGTTTGTCTTTAACAGATGTTACCAATACACCAGGTGCCAAGGAGGAATTCAGACAGCTGAAGGAACACTATATCCTTTACTGTTGATGATTCACTTGTGTGTTTTTTGCATTATTATACTTTTTCACTGGTTTAGTCACAATTAGGCAGTAGCATTTAGGTAGAACAGAGGCCCTAAAGAAAGCCTATGGTCCTTTTCCACGACAGGCTGAAACATGTTGGTCCTCTCGCAGCTATTTGTTTGAACTGCGATTATTGTTTTGCACTGTTCTTGTTTATAAATCGGAAGGGGCTTACGCCCAATAAATAACCTGTTGATAAGCTCCCTATCCTCTTTCAATCACCACTTTTATAATATCTTGCACTGCACCTTCCCATCAGATCAACATCATGTGGTACAACAAAGTGATTGTGGGTCATTACCCCAAGCCGACCATGGGGGTATGCTGGCTGTCTCAATGATCAAGAGACACAATACCCTGCAGGACTACCAGATGAGAATATTGATCCATACAAGACATTGATGGGAATCCTTAATGAGGTGGATTGGCAATCGCAGTTGTCCCACATTTTGGTGATTTGGTCTCTTAGTCTAATTTGATTTCTATTTTTATTTTTCCTTCTGTACTTAATGAGACATTAGGATTGCTTGTAAGAAATCACTAAAGGATTTCGAGTCTAGACCCCTAAGTTTGTTTGTTGTATATATTGCTCCTTCGGGGGATAGAACTTAGGCCAGGTCTTTAAACATCCCTCTAGCCCTCCACTATCGTTTTTGTTATTTACATATATAATTCCCCATATGGTTCAATAAACTACATATTCCTCAATAAAACTTGTAATGGGATTGTGGTTGAATACATCAATACTCCATGTATGATTGCATAGGTAGTGCCTAGGTGATTCCCTAATGATACTGTAGATGATTCTCTGACTATGTCATTACCCCTTGGGTCATTCCATAGCTGCATACTTACTGCCTGTGTGTTTGCATGAGTATACCACTAGTATCTGGGTATTTGGATGAGTGCATGAGTAGAGTCTGAATGATTATACAAGTGTGTGATCACTGCTTCAACAACTCAATACATGCATCAATACTGGTGGTATGATTAAATGAGTGCAAGTCTAGTGCCTAGATGATTGCAAGAGTGCTTACATAGTACATAGGCAATTTATAGAGTGCCTGGATAGTACATACATTATTGTTTAATCCCATGTATAGCACCTAGCCTATTAGATGAGTGGATGAATAGTTTTTCAGTGATCGAATGCTGCCCATTTGTTTTTGTTTGAGTGAACAGGTAGTGCCTGGATGTTTAGATAACTATATGGGTAGTGCCTGGAGAATTGAATAAGTTCATCAGTAGTGCTGGGCTAATTAGATGAGTTCCTGACTAGTGTCTGAATGACTGCATTATTCCATTGTTAACCCCTTCACTGCTCATGACGAGCTCAGCTCGTCATGCAGTACACTGGTCGTGTGCTCATGACGAGCTGAGCTCGTCATGAACAATGGGAAATCAGGGAATGCAGCACCGCGGGGAAAACCTCTAGCAGCCAAGGTGTTAAAGCTTGAAAGATTGGATGGAAGTAAGTGTACTGTTGGGGTGATTTTATTAGTGCAAGGCTATTGCCTCAGTAATTAAATGCCTCCATAGGTACTTGATGGGTGATTGGTTTACTACAATAGTACTCTCTACGTAATTAGATAAGTGCATGAGTAGAGCTTGAGTGTTTTATCAGCGCATGCGTGTGCCACAGTATTTCAATGACTGCATGGGTTGTAAGTGGCTGTTTAGATAGCTGCATAGGTTCTGCGCAAATGTTATAATGAGTGCATAGTTGCAACCTTGTTAATTGCATAGGTCAATAGTTAGTTCCTAGGTGATTAGATGCATGTATGGGTAGTGCCTGCATAGTTAAATGGCTACATCGTTTCTGCCTGCCTGATTGCAAGAGTACATGTGTATGTCTGGGAAAATGAATAACTCCATGGATAGTGAATCACTGATTTGATTACTGTCTGAGTAGTGGCTTGGTGAATGGATGGGTAGCTTAATATTGCCTGACTGTGAAAGTACCTTCATTGCTGTCAGATACTTAACAGTTGGCACCATATCTCTGACTCATTGGTTATCTTCTTCTGTTAGTATCAAACTACCTGTTTTACTGTAGATATGCTTTTCTTCTGAGCTATGTGTGAGTGAAAACTAAGTATCACACTTGAGATATATTTGCATACATGGTTCACTAGAAACATTTTTTTTACATATTATTGAAGTATTTTGGGTCATAATATCAGAATAAATACAAAACAATTTAGCAACGAAAAATACATATTAGCACGAAATACATTCTGAAGGACAGGAAGGGCGCCATTTTTGACATTAATACATTAGTCCATAATTACTCAAAATAAGATCTCCAAATTTTATTGAACTTCCTCGTTCCTCCAATTCGATATGCATATAATAATTCACTCTTTCTTACATTCTTCATTTTTTGGAGACATGCATGGAACAAAGGCACTTGCGTTGATTTCCAGTTCTGTAATATCAAGGAAGTTGCTACAGCCATTGCTATAAACAACAATCTAACCATCTGATCTGCCAATTCAATATCGGAATCATAACCGTACAGCATTAGTTTAACATTATAAGTAACCTGGATCTCACAATAAGTTTGCAAAAATAAAAAAATCTCATTCCAGAAAGGCACAATTTTAGAACAGTGAACTATAATGTGAGACCAATTGGCTAAAGTAAATTTCTGGCATCTAAAACAATTGGCGGAGGTGTTAACGTACATTTTTGCAATGGCCGCCGGTGTATAATATAAAAGCCATTTACTAAAAAATAGCATTCTTCTCCAATTAGAACCACGCAATACATCGAAATTAAGTTTATTTAGATTCTTCCAAGTGTTAACCGAGAGAGCATGGTTCTTTTGATCCTTCCATCTTTTAATGGCTTTCATGCTCAAATCCAGCTCAATATGATGAGCTAAACAGCGTTTCCATTCCCCTGGATTCCTAATCCGTACAGACACAAACAGATCGTCCCATAACGGAATAGAGGAACAGATGAGCCTAGGGTCCAATTGTTCCAACATCTTATAAATCAAAGGATAAGAGCCTATTAACAGAAAGTTTCCCTGAATTAAATATTGCATCTCCCCAGGAGTTAGCCAAACTTCCTCTTTTAAAAAATCTGCTAAGGTATTAAATCCAGTACGGTCCCAATGCATTACGATATCTGATCCGATTTTAATCCCAGTGTAGATAAAGACATACATTAAGGGAGTCCTAGAATTAAACTGCGGAAGAGAATATCTTTTAAGAATAGCATCCCTTAGTTTAAAGAACCAATTCATAACCTTATATCGGACAGGTTTCGGGGATTTAGGGACATGCAAAGGAGAGGGAATTTGAGCCTCACAGCAAATTCGGTCAACAAAAAAGTTAATAAATAAATTTGGACTAAGTATTCTAGTTTTAAATCGAACTAAATATTGAGCAAAATATGCACTATAATAATCTTTGATGTTAGGTAACGAAAGACCTCCCAGTTCAGTATCTGCATAAAGTGTGCCTATTGCCAACCGGGGAGTTTTTTTTGCCCATATGAACCCTGAGAACAAAGATTGAACTCTTAAAAAGAAAGCACCAGGCAAAAAACATGGTATAGTTGAACATGAAATCAATCAATCAATCAAAGCATTTATATAGCGCACTACTCACCCGGAGGGTCTTAAGGTGCTAGGGGGGGGGGGTCCGCTACTGCTCGAACAGCCAGGTCTTGAGCTGCTTCCTGAAGGCAAGGTGGTCCTGGGTCAGGCGGAGGTGGGTCGGGAGGGAGTTCCAAGTCTTGGCAGCCAGGTAGGAGAAGGACCTTCCTCCTGTGGTGGCTCTTCAGATGCGGGGGACGGAGGCGAGGGCTTGGTCGGTCGATCGAAGCTGGCGTGTGGGAGCGTAGAAGTTGAGGCGGCTGTTGAGGTATCCTGGGCCTTGGTTGTGTAGGGCTTTGTGTGCGTGGGTGAGGAGACAGAAGGTGATTCTCTTGTTGACCGGGAGCCAGTGCAGATCTTTCAGGTGTCCGGAGATGTGGCTGCGTCGGGGGATGTCCAGGATGAGTCGTGCTGAGGTGTTCTGAATCCGCTGGAGTCTCTTCTCGCGTTTGGCGGTGGTTCCGGCGTAGAGGGAGTTGCCGTAGTCCAGACGGCTGGTGACTAGGGCCTGGGTGACCGTCTTCCTGGTCTCGGTGGGGATCCACCGGAAGATCTTACGTAGCATGCGCAGGATGTTGAAGCACGACGAGGAGACGGCGTTGACTTGTCTGGTCATGGAGAGGGAGGAGTCCAGGATGAAGCCCAGGTTGCGTGCGTAGTCTGTTGGTTTGGGTGCGCTGCCCAGGGCGGGGGGCCACCAGGAGTCATCCCAGGCGGAGGGTGAAGATCCCAGGATGAGGACTTCCATCTTGTCCGAATTCAGTTTCAGGCGGCTGTTCATCATCCACTTGGCTACGTCTGTCATCCCTTCATGTAGGTTGGCTCTGGCGGTGGCGGGGTCATTGGTGAGGGAGAGGATCAGCTGGGTGTCGTCGACGTAGGAGATGATGTTGAGGTTGTGTGTGCGTGCGATGGCTGTGAGGGGGCTCATGTAGACGTTGAAGAGGGTTGGGCTGAGCGAGGAGCCTTGAGGGACGCCGCAGATGACTTTGGTGGCTTCTGATCTGAACGGGGGGAGGCGGACTCTCTGTGACCTTCCGGCGAGGAACGAGATGATCCATTACAGTGCCTTCTCTTGGACTCCGACGTTGCTGAGGCGCCGCACTAGGGTACGGTGGCAGACAGTGTCGAAGGCCGCGGAGAGGTCTAGGAGGATGAGGGCCGCTGTTTCTCCGTTGTCGAGCTCGGATGTCATCGGTGACAGCGATCAGGGCGGTCTCGGTGCTGTGGTTGGCCCGGAAGCCAGACTGCGAGAGGTCGAGGGATCCGTTTGTCTCAAGGAAGGCGGCCAGCTGCTTGTTGACGGTCTTCTCGATGACTTTTGCAGGAAACGGGAGCAGCGAGATGGGGCGGTAGTTCTTGAGGTCGGTGGGGTCGGCTGATGGCTTCTTTAGTAGCGCGCTGAGTTCGGCGTGCTTCCAGCTCTCCGGGAAGGTAGCGGAGTCGAAGGAGGTGTTGATGATGTCCCGCAGGTGGGGTGCAATGACAGCGTCGGCCTTGTTGAAGACGTGGTGAGGGCAGGGGTCGGTCGGAGATCCGGAGTGGATGGAGTTCATCGTGCGGATGGTGTCTTCGGTGCTGATCGGGGTCCAGGTGCGGAGGGTGGTGGGGGGGGGGGGGCGGTGGTTCAGTCGTGGCATGCGTCGGTTGAGTGCTGAAGCTGTTGTGTATGTCCGCAATCTTGTTGTGGAAGTAGGAGGCGAGGGAGTTGCAGAGGTCTTGCGAAGGGGTGATGTCGTTGTTTCTGGCGTTTGGGTTGGAGAGCTCTTTAACGATGTTGAAGAGTTCCTTGCTGTTGTGTGCGTTGTTGTCCAGCCGTTCCTTGAATGTAGTCTTCTTGGTGGCGTGGATCAGTTGGTGGTGTTTTCGGGTGGCGAGCTTGAGGGCAGTCATGTTGTTCGTTGTTGGGTCTCTGCACCAGGCTTTCTCGAGTGCTCGGCAGTTCTTCTTGGAGCTTTTGAGTTCGTCTGTGAACCATGGGGCTTTCTTGCTGCCGGGTCTGCTAGGCGGGGTCTTCAGAGGGGCGAGGTCGTCTGCGCAGTTGCTGATCCACTTCGTGAGGTTGGTGGCCGCCTGGCTAGGGTTAGGTGCGCTGGTGGGAGGGTTCATGCTCAGGGAGGTCACGAGCTGGTCAGCTGTGATCTTGTTCGAGCTTCTGTGTGCAACCTGTTGCTGGTGGTGGTGGATCGTGGTCCTTCTGAAGCTGAAGTGGACGCAGCTGTGGTCCGTCCAGTGGAGTCCGGTGGCGTGGCTGAAGGTGATGTCCTTGCTGGATGAGAACACGGGGTCGAGTGTGTGTCCGGCGTAGTGGGTGGGGGTGGTCACCAGCTGCTTGAGACCGAGGTTGGCGAGGTTGTCCAGCAGGGTGGTAGTGTTGCGATCGTTGTTGTTCTCCAGGTGGAAGTTGAGGTCCCCGAGGAGGAGGTAGTCAGCGGAGAGGAGGGCCTGCGGGCAGATGAAGTCGGCGATGTCTTCGCTGAATTGTGTGCGTGGTCCTGGGGGTCTGTAGATGAGGGTGCCTCTGAGGGTGAAAATTAAAGAGCGGGAGTACGGACATTTTAATCAGGGCCACATGGCCCAGAATGGAAAGTGGCAACGGATTCCATCTAGCGAACATTGAGTGTACCTTCTGAAGAAGAGGTTCAAAATTAAGTTTATATAAATCAACGACTGAACCAGAAAAAAAAAACCTTAATACCTCTTAGGTCTTGAAAGGATGCAGCCAGCTAAGTCTAGGTGTAGCTCTATATCCGCTCCTACACAGACTAGAATTTCAGTCTTTTTTTTATTAATCCAATAGCCATCTAAGGCTTCGAATTCTTCAAAAAGCTGTAAAAGAGAGGTCTGAGATTGAATATCCGGTTAAATTAATAACATAATATCGTCAGCATACAGTTTAATTTTGTCCATAGAGGTAATTGGAGGAGCAATATTCACAGAGTTACGGATTGCTACAGCTAACGGCTCAATAAAAAAAGCAAAAAGAATTGGGGACAATGGGCAACCTTGCCTAGTGCCTCGCTGAACCATCACTATACTTACCATTACTGAATTAAAGATTATATTGGCTTTAGCACCAGTCTATAAATTTTGAATTAAACTAATAATCTGTGATGGAAGTCCAAGGTGTGCTAAAATAACAAAGAATGTTGTCCAAACCACCAAATCAAAAGCTTTTTCTGCATCTAAAAAAAAATGTAAGCAGAAATGTTTTTAATCTGAAAGTAATCTAATGCCTCAATCAAAAAGTGAGTATTGGTAACTAGTTGACGGCCCGCAAAAAACGATTTTGATCGGAATGGATAAGAACCGTTGCTATGGTGTTAAAGCGTGTTGATAATAAATTAGTAGTGATCTTATAGTCGGTGTTCAATAATGTAAATGGCCTATAAGAGTTAGGGTCTTTACCCTACTTCAGAAAACTGACGACCGTGCCTACACCAAAAGAATCTGGAACCTGCCCGCCACCCAACATAGAATTTTATAATGAAAGTAATAAATCAGAAAAAGAGCTAAAAAAAACTTTTAAAAATTCGGCTGGAAGGCCATCAGGGCCACAAGCCTTACCACTAGGTAAGTCTTTGACCACCAGTTCTAATTCAGCCTTAGAGAATGGACTCATCATTGCATCCTGATCCATTTGTGTAAGAAGAGGCAGTTCATATCTACCTAGAAAACTTGAAAGCTTTGAGTGCTCTATATTTTGATGTTTACTATATATCTTTTGATAATGAGAGAGCATTATAGAGCCAATTGCTGCAGACTCTGATGTCTATGTGTGTAGTCGGGCATTTTACCGAGCGGATCTGGTTTGCAGCGGCTTGTTCTTTCACCTGCCAGGCTAAAAATTTACCGGTAAAATTACTCTCCTCGTAAATTTTCTGAGATTGTCTTCGGAACTGCTCTTCACTCTGTGTGAAAAAATGTGCACTAAGTTCACGTTTTAATTTGTTTAATTTACTTTGTATGGCGCTGGAGGAATCAGAACGCCATAATAAAGTTAAGGTATGTATTTTTTGATAAAGTAAATTTCCAGCTTGCTTAATAGCAAGCCACTCCGCTGCTTCCTTGCTTATTATAATACCGCAAATGAAGTCTTTAATTGAGTCCCAAATAATATGGAGAGGGGCCTTACCAGAGTTACGTATTATAAACTCTGAAATCTCCAGTTTTAAAGAGTTGATCCAATTATCATCCTGTAAATATGCCTTATTAAATACCCATCTTTTAGGAAGTCTAGCATCTTCGCCAACCGCAAATTCAATAGCTAGCATCGCATGATCTGAAAACCCATTATAAAAAAACTTTGATAGGAAAAATACGAGAAGAAGACTTATGCCTTCCTGACCAACAAGTAAAATCTTTTTTTTGTACAATTTTTAAGCGCCGTGGATCGCATAGATCTAGTACTGTTATGTTATGAATAATAGATCTTCGTGATTTGGGTTTAAGTTGTTTTTTAGAGGGAATAGTTGAATCCAAATTTATATCCATAAGAATGTTAAAGTCTCCCCCCATCACTATATCGCCTTTGACCATAAGTAATGATTGAAACAAACCCTCGTAAATTTGGGGGTGATCATCCACTGGGGCATAGAAACAGACAAAGGTAATCGGTCTATGCCTATTTTTCACTGAACATGTGACCCAGCACCACCGTCCGGCACCTCCTTCTTCACTAGAAACATGCATTGCTTTGTTACTGAGCATGCACATGAATCATTACGTTTTCAAAAAACAACATCTTTTGCAAATTGCATACCTACATAATTTCTCAAATACTTCTTCTGCAGCTATAACTTATATAATCAGCATATCTCAAATAAAAGTTGCACTCGAAATGAAACTAGCACAAGAACTCTCAAGGCATTCTACACTGTTAATACTCCTCAATTTTAAACAAACCATGTATAAAGAAAAACACTATATACATGACATTGTCATCAAAATTATTGAACATAGATTATTATGTACACATATATGCAATTTCTTAATAGATGTACACCAGCCATCATTCCAAAAATACATACCTCTCTGCATCTTTAAGTAAACTCAAAAGACCCACTGTATATGTAGTATGTAGCTATATGCAACCACATGAACCATATTTCACCATCAAAGCATATGAAAATTGCTCATATAAATTAAAAAACACATTGACAAACACTGCCCAATACATACCTAACAAGTATTACCTCTTCCTAATTTATATACAGGCAGACAACATGTTCTCATCTTTTATTTCATACTACACTATTCCTGTTTAATAATGTTACTAAAAGTAATACAACTCCCAGAATGCAAATAACAGATGCATCTATTCTGCACATAATGTTTAGACTTTTAAAACATTCTTAGTCCCTCAATTACAACTTTCCCCAAGACTATACCATTATTTTTCAATAACATACACAATATAATAGAGAGGCAGAAATTAATTTTTCTCTTACTGTCCAAAACATTACCACTAACCCCTAGAACACATACCCTCTAATAAATGCAGTTCATCTCATATTTTTTTTCACATCACTGTGATACTCCTTTTAATCAAACTCACATACACATCTTCATTTCTAATTTACATTTTTAAAATAATTACAAAGTTACATGTATACCAGTGAATTGAGTTTGTAGATTATATTGTTGTTTTAGCTCTTTGTGAAGAGTTTTCACACTGTTAAGATATGTTAAAATTAAGCACACAAAATGGGAATCTCTTCAACTTTCCACTCCATGATTATGAGAAAGGCAGCAAATAAAATGATGTCTTTCATTTTAGACTACTGCATCTCCACTCATGAATGGTTAGCATCTGTTAACCCTTTTCCTCTCTTTCAAAACGAGGTTCCTGTTTTCCCAATCATCACAGAGAAATCGTGAAAAAAACAGGAGTTCAAACCTATATCTAGATTCATTTTTTTAAATGTAAATACTACACAACAGTTTTTTATATATATTCTTGAGTTGGAAATTAAAAAATGCCCTTACTTATTGTGTGCTCAAGCTTCAACTTAAAAAAATTATTCTGTCTCTTTAACACCCTTCCCACCAATACAGCTCAGTGTACCTAGCAACCCTGTGGAATCAGTAGGTTACAAGTTCACAGCACATTCTAGAAGGAACATGCTGCTTCTAAATAAGATACAGCAGGTCTGCTTTACTCCACAGATTCAAAAGCATATCCATGTCTGTATTTCTTTTCTTTTCCATAAACAACAGCTAATATTAAGACTTCTTGCTAAGGCATCCAACACACTACCTACTCGTATTCATTTTCGCCCTGACAGCATCCAAAGAAATATATCTTTAAAAAAGAAATCCTTTTTAACTGATTTTCCTTTGGAAATCTCACTCATTGAGCTCCAACCTTTTCCTGACTACTATTGCTCCTTCACTTCAAAATGCTTACAGTATCGCTTGTGGGCCACAACTATATCTATTGGGCTAAAAAGGCTGGTTTTGGTTAAATCCATTGTGGATTACCAACCTCACCTCATGATTGTACACTGTGGTGGCAATGACCTAAGCACATTGACTGGGGTAGGGCTGGAAATCCTAACGAAAGAGACCTTTGCAAAACTGATGTTGGTTTTCCCTTATGCTGTCTTGGTGTATTCTAATTTATACCAAAGTCAGAAATGGAAGTGTTCAAATCAATTCTGTGCATAGATGGACAAAGCCCGGAAACATGTTAATAAAACTGTTTCTACATTTCTTAGAGACAATTTCCTGGGCTTTATCTAGAACAACAATCTGCATTTTGACATGCATGGGATTTATAGAAATTATGGAGTGCACTTCACAGATTAAAGCAACAAGGTGTTTCTAAGTGACCTCAAACTCTGCATCCGATCTTGTGTATAGCAGCCATATACACACAACCAACACAACAGCTCTTTCCAGAGCCACCCTGGAACCCAACATATTGTGAAGTTGTTTTCTACAGGGTTTTTTTTTCTTTTATTTTTGAGGATCTTCATGAACAAATTGCGAAAATAGAAAACAAAAGCAGTCATTCAATGACCACCAACACATCCAAAAATAATATGTAAAAAAAGCCATTCTGAAAATTGCCCTACACATATTACTATTTACATACTTCTTTCAAAGCATGTATAGACTCCTATTTTTATACTGTTACTATATAATCCATCTTTCTGACCTGTTTTCCATTTTTGCTTCTTTGGATCATGCCTTTTCCATAAAGTGTAAAACACATACACCCACACATATTACAGTATTTTAAAAACTAGGGGCCCGATGTAGGTAATTCTAATTTACCACTTCTTAAATACCGAATCATACCGATTCGGTATTTAAGAAGTGGTAAATTAGAGGGGGGGAAATGTAGGTAAATCAGAATCGGTAAATACCGAATCGATAAGATTCGGTATTTACTGATTCTGTAAATACCGGATCGGTATCCCCCATTGATTCCTATGGGCCTTGAAGCCCATAGGAATCAATGTGGAATACCAAATCGGTATTTACCGATTCGGTAAATTCCGATTTTTGCAAGGGTGCAGGCGGTGTCACTTTGACACCCTCTGGCACCCCAATTCCGGACTTGTGTGCCATGTGGCACACAGACATGCCCTAAGGGCATGTCTGTGTGTCACATTGCACAGGTGTGCATGCACAGATGTGCATGCACACCTGTATTCAGTATTTTACCACCCAATAGGATTGGGTGGTAAAATACCGAATCTGACTGGCCTTTGGGACTCAGAAGAGTCCCACCTAAATATGGAAGTTACCGAATCGGTAAAAATACCAATTCGGTAAATTTACCGAATTGGTAACATAGGCCATCTACATCAGGAATGACCATTTACCGGTCGGTAACGGACGAATTCGGCTGTTACCGGTCGGTAAATGGCCACCTACATCTGGCCCTAGGAGTTTCCTACAAAATTCTCTAAAGTCATGTTTTTCTAGAGAGTTTTAAAAAACCAATTCTAAAACCTGTTTCTATCATTTCACAGTGACAGTGGAGACCGCATTGACATCAATAATCGCGATCCCCTGGACACATCCCAAAGGCGGAAAACAAAAGCAGGCACTCAATGGCCACCAATACATCCAAAGCTAATATGTAAAAAGAATCCATTCAGGAACATTGCACTACACACATTACTATATACATACTACTATCAGGCTTACTAGCTGATGCCTGATCCTCACCTGCCCTTTGCGTGGTTGGTGGCCGGAGCTGCTGCGATTTTTTAACTCACCTCGTTTTGTATTTCATTTCTTTTTTTTTGCAATTATACCTTGCTTGTAATTGCCTGGCCCCCACTTGCACTATAAAATTGACTAAAGGCACCGCTGTTGGGCGGGTACGCTTCCCGGCGTAATTCCTCAGTACTCGCGCCATCTTGCGAGTAGATTGTGCCGCTTTTCGGCGCCATTCGGTAGCTGCGACGTTCTAGTCGTCAGAAGGACGCTAGACGTGGGATAAAAGGGAGGTAAACCTGCTGCCCCTCCTTACTAGCTGATGCCTGATCCTCACCTGCGCTTTGCGTGGTTGGTGGCCGGAGCTGCTGCGATTTTTTAACTCACCTCGTTTTGTATTTCATTTCTTTTTGTTGCAATTATACCTTGCTTTTAATTGCCTGGCCCCCACTTGCACTATAAAATTAACGAAAGGCACCGCTGTTGGGCGGGTCCGCTTCCCGGCGTAATTCCTCAGTACTCGCGCCATCTTGCGAGTAGATTGTGCCGCTTTTTGGCGCCATTCGGTAGCTGCGACGTTCTAGTCGTCAGAAGGACGCTAGACGTGGGATAAAAGGGAGTCATGCTGACGCGCAGCGGTCACGCGCAGCCAAGACGCTGGAGTTACGCCAGAGTTCAGCCCGTCTGCGCCCGTCCGCGCTGAGGATGCGCTGCAGGACGGGCTGGACTCTGGGGCTCCGAATAGGTCCCACACTGTGCATTGGGGATATTCATCTTCAGAATTGCTGTCTCTTAGACCCCCAGTACTACCGTGCCATTATCGGTTTTCTCCTGAGGGTCTGCGTCAGTCTCAGGTATGCCCTACTTGTAGAACATTTTTTAAATTGACCACACAGTCTTTTAGGAAACCTTTTTCTCCCTCCCCGCGACAGACGACTTCCCAACCTAGAAAGGGCTTCCTGATCAATGCGCGATCTCTTATTAAGCACAATGTAGCATTTCACGATTTTGTGAGTATGAGGCAACCAAACTGGGTCTTCGTGACCGAGACGTGGGCCTCTGAGTCCTCAGGTCATGATCTCCTTCTGGCCATACCTGAAGGTTATATGCTTCATAGACAGGATAGAGTGCGGCGCAGAGGAGGAGGACTGGCAATCCTCTTCAAGGCGACACTCTCATGCACTGTGAAGTCCCTATCAGCTCCTCTTGATCCCTTTGAGGCTTTATATTTTTGTATTGTTTTTTCTCCTTCGGTCTCCTTCTCAGGAATTCTTGTCTATAGACCCCCAGGACCGAGAGCCAATTTCTGCCCTGAGCTCTTCAGAAACTTGGAGCCTTATTTTGGGAGATCTCATTTCACCATTCTTGATGATTTACATTTTCATCTAGATGACCTGGAATCTAAAGACTCCTTTACCCTGATTAACGCATTGGAAGCTTGTGACTTCGTCCAAATGGTGCACTGCCCGACTTATAGGGCCGGTCACACCCTGGACGGGGTGTTTTTCAATGATTCGAGATTATCAGTTGGCTTGCCCCTGCCGCTGGCATGGTCAGATCATCTAGCAGTACCACTGGATTTAGAATCTCCCCTTGCCGAGGTTAATCACGCTGCCATTAATAAATGTCTTAAAAGAAGCTTCAGAAACTTCTCCAATGATGCTCTTGCTCCCTATATCCAAGCCACTAGTATTTCATCTTTGAGGGAGGCGTATGAGGCGGCACAAGAACTTGCCGACTCTATCACCAAGGCAGTTGAAGAGTTAGCCCCTACTTTTCTTAGATATGTGGCACGACAGAAACCTACACCCCCTGGTTTTCTGAATCATTGAGGCTTCTTAGACAAAACTGTAGAAGGAAAGAGAGAGGCTGGCACAAATCTTGGGATACTACAGAACGGGAGGTATACAAGTGCCAGCTGCGAGAATATAAAAGCAGAGTTATTAAGGAGAAACAGGAATACTTCACCAACCTGACTAGCGCTCTTACTTCATCTAAAGAGCTTTTTAAGATCGTGGACTCCCTCTGCTCTCTCCAGGCACCTGACCCCATGGTAAGCTCACAAGAGTTATGCAATAACATCTCGGACTTCTTTTATAAAAAAATAGATGATATCTATCTTGCTCTACAATCCCAGAGGAATACCCTGAATGACAATGATTCCTCTGGAATTATGCATCTTGAATCTTGGGCTGGAGATCCTACCCATACCTTTACCCACTTTCCAGCGCTTTCCCTGGAGGGTCTTAATCGATTGCTAGATAGAACTAAATCAGCCTCTCCTCTGGACCCAGTTCCTTTGAAAATACTTAAGGAATGTAGGGATATCATTCTACCCCCCCCTGTTGGAAATAATGAATGGGTCTATGGAACAGGGCACCTTTCCTACGGTTTGGAAGAAGGCGATAGTGAAGCCTCTCCTTAAAAAGCCCTCTTTGGACCCTGGTCTCCTTAAGAATTTCAGACTTATATCCCTTCTGCCGGCTCCAGCAAAGATGTTGGAAGCTCACATGAACTCTCATCTATCCATCTTCCTGGACTCCTCTGGGTTCTTGGATGACTCCCAACATGGCTTTAGGAAATTCCACAGCCTGAGTCTGCTCTGACCAAGGTGGTAGATAACATTCGCCGAAAAGTAGATCTTGGCCAAACTACCGTGTTAGTGCTGTTGGACCTCACGGCGGCGTTTGACACCCTGTCTCCCTCTACTTTAACATCTCGGTTAAGGGAGGCAGGAGTAACAGGGTCGGCTCTGAGTCTCCTGAACTCTTTCCTACATCAGAGAGAACGGCGAGTGATGCTCGGAGATTTCCTCTCCCCTGCTAAATCGTTGCAATGTGCGAGTGCCACAGGGGTCGGCCTTGAGCCCGACCCTGTTTAATATCTACGTGGCCCCCCTCACGAGATTAGTATGATCACAGGGGATGGAGGTGGTGTTGTACGCCGACGACACGCAGATCATGGTGTCTCTGGCCCACTCTGTGAGTACATCCGCGTCCAACTTTAGGTCTTGCATGCAGCTTGTTGCAGAGTGGATGATCCTTAACTCCCTAAAGTTGAATGGCGATAAAACAGAGGTCCTGGTCTTTGGTAAGGACCAGGACGTGTGGTCGGACGAGTTGTGGCCCTCATCTCTTGGCACCTGCCCCACTCCCGCCCAATCTGCCAGGAACCTCGGCGTCATCTTTGACACCTCGCTCTCTATGGAGCTCCAGGTAAATAGGACAGTTTCCACCTGTTGGGGAGTTATTAGGACCCTCAAAAGAATCCTTCATTACCTTTCCCCCCAGGCACGCAAGCAGATCGTGATCGCTCTTGTTGGCTCCAGGCTTGACTATTTTAATTCACTCTATGTTGGGGCCAACAAGTGCCTTCTGCAGCGTTTGCAGGTGGTGCAGAATGCTGCTGCGCGATTTGTGTTGGCTTTCATCTGCTACTATGGCAAGGAAGAGCCTTCATTGGCTCCCTATTCCCTCTAGGGTTTCTTTCAAACTCCTCTGCCTTACTTACAGTGCCCTCATGGCAGGCCCTTCTGATGCTCTTGGGTCTCTGCTTACCCGCTATGTGCCTAGCAGATGTCTTCGCTCTCAAGAGCTGAATCAACTGGTAGTCCCTCGTTTTAGGGAGGTTAGATGGGGGAGTAGGGCATTCTCCATCTGGGCACCCCAATTATGGAACACACTTCCGTTGGAGATCAAATCTCAGCCCTCATTGGATCTCTTTAGGAAAGCCCTTAAAACTTGGTGTTTCATTAAAGCCTACCAGTAAGTTCCCGTCACCTTGTTGACTCAGCTCGATATTGAGCTAGGCGCCTTGACGCCCACTGGGCTAAGTTGCGCGGTTATAAATCACATTTCATTCATTCATTCATTCATTCAAGCATGTTCTAACCCATATTTTTAGGTCGAACCTGGGCAGCCCTTGTACTGCTCTGCGAGGCGTGCTGTATTGGAGGATGCACTTGAAGCCCCACCCACTTTTACCCATATTTGTCATTGGCTTGTCTCATTGTCCTTCGTAAATGCTGGCTTCTGATTTGTAAATAGGCTTGTTGGTCTCTCCTTAGTACCACCTTGTCTTCATTTGTAACCTTACATGAGGACACCCCCTTTCACATGTTTGCTGCTCTGTAGGCAAAAGTGTTGTTATGGATGTGTGTCACTGACCACATCATGAGTGAATGATGTAATATGTGAGGTCATAAGCAGTGCATTTCGGGGGCCTGAGTTAGAATTAACTCAGGTAACTATTGCGGCTGAATTTCCCTAATTTTGTAAAATCTGACCCTAATTATAAAGTCCCCATATCCTTTGTTTTTATTTGAATTTCAAAGGTTTTTAAACTAGTAGTCATGTTTGCAGAGTGTTGGCGAAAGGGGGTTGGACCTCCAACTAGCTCTCAGGAATTCCGCTGCATAGGACTTACAGGAGGTACCAGGAGGGCTTCTTGGCCGCCAAGGTCCCTCTGGAGCCAAGGGGGCTTTATCCTCCACTAGTAGTGTATCAAGAGGCCCTTTGCAAAGTGCTGGAGAAAGGAGGCATGGCCTCTGACAACTTCTCAGCAATCCTGGTGTGTGGGAATTACTGGAGGCAACATCAAGGGTAGTTGGGGCTAACTAGCACTCCAGTTATCTCTAGTAAATCCAGCACAGCCTTATTGATGAGAGGTGGCCAGAGGCCAGGCAATCTATCTCCATCACTCAGCAAATGTGCCTCCTGGTGCACTACTGCTTGCAGGATGAAGTACTAAGTCCTGAGGCCCTCAGAAGGCAAGGGACCCGCATCCCCCCACCAGTAGTGTGCTGTGAGGTGCATTTGCAGATTGCTGGAGAAAAGGGCATAGCCTGCAGCCACCTTTCAGCAATCCCACTGTGTGGGGCTTACCGGACATAGTTGGTTGGCTAGTTGGCCGCCAAGGACCCTCAGCAGCGAAGGGTACTTCATCCTCAAACCAAGAGCACACCAGGAGGGGCATTTGCAGAGTAGTGGAGAAAGGGGATGGGGCCTCTGGTGACTTCCCTGCTACATGGCCCCCCTTCCCTTGACCCTTTTGTACCCTGAGGACCCCATCCCCGGGGTGATTTTGGCCCCGTGGACCCCATCCCCGGGGCATGGCCAGTTATTCTAAAACATTATTTTCCAAGGGAGAGAGGGTCCCTCCTGACCCCAAGCCCCCGGGGCATGGCCATCTCCTTGGGGACCGCTGGGGTACTCGAGGCCCCTGTGGTCCAGACTGGCTCTCAAATACTGTGGGAGTAGGCATTGCTTTTTACCCCAAGCAACTGCTGACATGCAGCTCCCTGGGTATGAAAAGCAAAGTCCTCTACTTTGAACAAGCAAGAGGAAAATGCTCTTGCTTGTTCAATCCAGAGCACAAGTTTGGTATGGGATAGCTGGAGCAGTGCTCCTGCCTTCCGTCATCCCATAGCAAACTGCAATTTCCCGGGGTTTGGCATCCGGTACACTGCTGTAACCGCCCCTAGGGAGTGGCATTCCACAGGACCATTTACAGCTCTGGGAATGCGGCCCCTTCCATTTTTTAAATAGCCTCAGAGAGGTGGCGGTTCCTGGGGCAGTGGGGGAGTTTGGTCCCCCTGCATGTTTATATACTAGCCCCAGGAGGTGGCAGTCCCTGGGGCAGGGGGGGCTCATGGCATCCCAGATTTTGTATGCTAGTCCTGGAGAGGTGGTGGTCCCCAGGGCTGCATGGGAGGGCTAGAGCCGCCACACATTTTAATTATAATCACATATGGCCATGGGGAGGTGGAGTCCCCAGGTCTTTGGGGGCCCACCCGGGCCCCAGCATCTTTATTTTTAATTTGCCCCGGGACTTGGCCCACCTGGGGGCCTAAAGTAAATGATGCACAGGTGCCACAATAAAGTCCCTCGAAGTGAGCCCGAGCATGCTGGAGCCTGTTTTGATGTGAGAGCAGGCACCAGAAGGCTATACTATTAAAAATGTCAGCTGCTGAAGTAAAAGGATGGCGAGGAGGTGGCTTTATCAATTTTTAGTGATGATGTCTCCATCACTCAAAAGGGAGCTGCTAAAACAAACACAGTAATGGTCTCGGATGTAATGGTGAGACTCAAAAGATTAGAAAAGCTCAAGCGCGCAGAATTATCAAATTATTGACACGCTATCTGGAGGTTAAAAGAGTCCCTAGAGGCCTTCGCATTTTGGTGGCACCACCTTATGAAGACCCAAATCTGAATATGCTGAAGGAATGGGCGGACAACAACCAGGAGGCATCTAGAAGGATGCTAGCAATACTAGTGAAATACGCAGGCATTAATTGAACAAAGATCATAGAAGAAATAGAACAGATATTGGCGATGCTTGACAAGGAAGCTGATCAAGAACTGATTAAAAAAACCAAGGATGACATGATGCCTCTTGAAATTAGAAACTACGATCAAAGAAAGAAAGGCACAGAAGTTCTTACGAGACAAATTGGATTATGACTGTGGCCATATCTTTACATTCGCCAAAAAATTCGATTATCTGAGAAAACAGAGGCTTAACTATGCAGGGGGAAATCCATGAGAACCCCTATCAGAACTGAGTACCTTACAGAGCTAGGAACTGGATACCTACCTGGAAGAAGGATCTAGTGTAGGAGGTGCTGCATCAATCCCCTCAGTGATTGATGAATTTGATTTTTTAAGAGAGGAAAGATGTTTCAACCTCCGCCATGCCCGCCAACAAATATCAGGCCTCCAAGGGGAAGAGGCAGAGGTGGCGTAGGCGCAAAGGGGCTAAACAGTACAAGCGGCAATGATAAGAACAAATTGAAAACCAACAAGTAATTCAAAACAACAGAACCACAGTCATCAACCTTACAAATGTTGTCCGTACCAAAAAAGAACGGAACATTCTTGAGTTGGTTTCATCTTATTGTCCAAAAAGCGATATTTACTATGTCAAAACAAGGGTCGATATCTTTAAATTCACAAGGACTTTGAAAATGAAGACATTTTCTGCAATGGCTCATAAGCGTATGGATGGAACAAGAGGGACTTTCTAATCTAGCAGTCGATGATATAAGATTCTGATGCTAGAGATAACGGAAATGGATGTGACACACAGTGATGAGAAAAAAAGTACAGAAGTGATGTCTAGTACTTTAACCTGAGCGCAGGTTTTTGTTAACAATTTACAAAATAACAATCTGAATCTGAAGTTGGCGTGTGAAATAAGTGACACTGCCATAAACTTTTTGGATGTGACTGTGTATGTATGCAATGGCCAGTTGGAAAACTAAATTATATCAAACAAAAACAGATGGTAATACCCTGCTCCATGCCACAAGTTTCCACCCAAATAATCTAGTGAGGAGAATTCCCGTTGGAGAATTTTTGAGGGCTATAAGGAATTGTAGCAATAGCCAGGATTTAGAATCAGAATTGGAATGCCTAGGAGGGCGCTTTGTAGAAAGAGGATATCTACAGGATTGGATTAATACATCAATCCACAAAGCGCACAAGAAACCAAGGGAGGAAATCCTGTTTAATAAGGTTAAAGGACTGGATAAGCCGAAAAAAGAGAGTGGCAATCAATGCAGGATGATCACCAGGTTTTATAGGCACACAGTGAATTAAGGAAAATCCTACAGAAACACTGGCATATGGTATGTAATGATTAAGTATGGGCAAATTTTTCGAATCAGCGGTCCGCGAATTTGTGCGTAATCGCAAAAACAATTCGCTATTCGCTGATTTGCCCGCGAAATCGCGGATTGTTTTGCGATTTGCACCATACTTAACTGGAGTACTTTCTACTGGCTAATCAGTAAGTGCTACCTCGTTGGGTAAATGTATAGTGCTTTTCCTGCACTACAGCTGCGTAGGGCCAGAAGAGTTGCCTCCAGTGAATATGTGTGTGTAACTTTGCCATCGCACGAAAGGGCGCCGGGGTCCCTCGAGTGAGCTGTCCATCATAGTGTGTAAAGGGTGGGAAGACGGTGCACACCGCTAGTGTGTAGGGGGGGGCAAACGGGGGGGGGGCTTCTTTGCGAGTTCACATGCCTCTTGTGTGTATAAAAGGTGAGGCACAGATCAAAGCAGCAGATGAGGAGAAAGAAGCTACTGGTTACACGAACTGCACGGGGATTGCACTTGTGAAAGTCAAGGATGCAAAGGCCTCCATCAAGCATCATAGCTAATTTTCGACTGAAGATATGGGGAGAAAGCACACCTGCCCAGCCTCGACAAAGCGCACGATTTTTTGGGGCTGATTAAGGAGTTACTGAATTTGACCTTCAACTCGGGCACCCGCTTTATCTATATCTGTAAGTGCTTCCTGTTCACGTTTAATTTTTGTGACAGGAGCCTCGTTGTCTACTAACTATTCTCTGACCCTGCTTCGAGGGTCAGAGCAGGGTCAGAGAATAGTTGCAAGTAAGCAACGAGGCGCCGCTCAGGAAGCACTTACAGGGTTACAGCAGGTGCCCAAGTTGAAGTTAATTTCTTTGTAACCATTTTGTAAATGGTTACAAAGAAATTAGCTTCAACTTCGGCACCTGCTGTAACCCTGTAAGTGCTTCCTGAACAAAATTGGTACCGCTCGCGGATTCGTGGATTTTGCCACGATTTCGCGAGATTTGCGGATTGCAAAATCGCAAAAATCCGCAAATTCCGCGAGCGGAACAAATTTTTGGCCCATACTTAGTAAAGAAGAAATTTGTCAAACGCAGGCCTCTGATTACCTTCAGGAAAGCAAAATCATTAAAACAATCACTAGTCAGCAATATGTTGCCAGTACAAAGCAAAATGACAAACAAAAGCTGGCTGCAAAGAAAAGATGGAGTTATATAATGTGTCAAATGTAAGGCATGCACCTATGGGAAGAACGGGGATAAATCGAACCCCGTGCCTAGGCATTTCGAGCACCCACATGACAAAGATCCCAAAGGACTAGAATACTTTGTTGTTGATGCAGTCCCATTGAGTGAGAGGGGAGGGGATTGAATAAAGAATTTAAAGAGACTAGAGTCTAACTATATCATGATGCTCAATACTAAGACTAAGGGATTGAAAATGGAGGAGGACTTCCATACCCATTTGTGAGTAATCTGATATTAATGCTGCTATTCCTCGCTGCTGATTGGATTTAACTTGTAGGATTTTTAAAAATAATTACTTTTGAGCACGAGCACTTTAAATGACGGCTTAAGGAAGCACAAAGTATGACACATGAGCTGAATTCTAAAATACGCTGCCGGTGAATATATTGGACTGCGGCACTATAGGGCGATAACATGCTCCGTCTTTGAGAAATCTGTGAAAATGATTAATAACCAACTGTTATGTCATCGTTAGGTGGTTTGAAGGAGTGTACACTACTCAGGGGCTCCTTGTTACAACCAGTGTCAACAGAACCGAGTAGCCCACTGGGGCAGGAGTCAGTGTTATGATGGTTTTCTAATACATGAGAACGGGTTCGTATCTCCTATGCCGGGCTCATATTTTTAAAGAATGTAAATAAATGTGGATTTTATTTTATTTTATGATTGTCTTAGGTTGGCAGGTTATGAAATATTTTGGGGTTGTAACATTTGGGCCATATTAGAATTGCCATAAATATGTGCTTTCGGGCTTCATGTTGTGAATTGCCGTAACGTATACTTTGCTGAACTACCAGTCTGTCTTCACGTTCTATTTTTTTGTAGCCATCACGTATTACACTGTTAAACGAGTTAAAATGGGGCAAAAACTTTATGGAATTGTTGGTGAACAAGCCGGCGTTACCGGCGAAACGTGTTCAACAATTGGAGCTGACCATTAAATACTTTTTCACAGTGACACGGTGTTTGCATTTCTTTCATGAAAAGCAGTTTAATATATATATATATTCACTGAACAAACTGAGGGTTACAGAAATGTCATAGTTAGGGAAAAGAATTTGAACAACCTTAGAAGTTCACTTAAGAAACCTGAAGGTTACAGGGGTGTTTTAATTAGGCTGATTTCACTCATTCAAAACCATAGAAATATAGCAGAATGTATGCCCCCACAATGCACAGCTTATGATCTCACATATTACATCACTTATGCTTAGTGGCATTAATGATGACATCACTGATGTCATTCACACAGAACTCACTCTCCAATTCACTTAACCAAATATTTACTCTAAGATCCACTCACGCACCCAGTTCAAGTAACTTTTTTCTATTCAAAGAGAATCATGAAAGTATACTAATAAAAATATCAAATATTATACATACAAATCACAAATGGTATTTCAATTTCCAAAATTCACGAACGATAAACAATATTCAAAAAATCATATCACTATGCATTGTTGTGCTAAATCATTAAATAAGCAGGGGTTTAGCCTCTCACACCAACCCCCATGCCTATTGAGAAAAACTACAAAGTGCAGTGCATTGAGGTAAATTTCACATATACAAATCACTAATACTATTTCATATTCACAAGAAGAAATTGTGAGCAAATACACAATACACAATATATCATAATAAAAACATACATAAAATCTTTAAAAAGATGTTCATAATTCATAACGATTCATAATTAAAAGAGCATTTCTAATAAAACTAAGCATAGAGCTACATATAGGAGCAGTTGATAATGATCTCAAGTACTCAAAGCCTTCCATGTATGTGCAAGGTCTAATATCCCTCATGAGAGGTTTAATAAAGCAATCTCTTGGGGCTTTATAAAGCGAACAGAAGAGTACCAAGTGCACTGTGCATTGTTGGGCTACATTATTACATGGGCAGGAGGCAGCCTCTCACACCAACCCCTTTGCTTAGGGAAAGCAGCCAAAAAGTGCAGTGCTTTTAACCGGAATCTGGTCAGGTAAAAACGCCATTGTATACGTATATAGAAAGACAAGTAACACTGTTGATGTAATATAACCACTTGGTCAGATATATTTTTTTCTTGTCTAAACAATCCTAAAGCAGTATGATAGGCAATCTTAATGACCATCTTCATGTCCGGATTAATAGAGTCAGGATTTTCAAGGTTTCCTTAACATAACGTAACCAAGGTATCATCATGGCTTTGTCGAGATTCATACAATCCTTTAAAATTTCTTTTGAGAACAACAAATCCTCGGAGGTCCATATTTTTCCCCAGAGGAGCAAAGGGACCCATGAATTCTGTTGCTCACGAAGTATAGACCCACCTCCGAATGACAAAAAATGTTTGGATAACTATTAGGGATAGATAAAAGTCGTTTTAAAAATGTGTTCTCCATAATTTGTATTTGTTCACTTTTGTGTTATCCCAATACCCCTGCCCCGTAAGTCGCCACTGGTAAACATTTGGATTTATACAAAGTCATCAATTCTGCTATTGGTTTTTGACCCAGTTTACTAGCGAAGCGGAAAAGGGCCTCTACTGATCTATTTGTTTTTTGAAGCCGGGTCGTTATCAAGAAATCCCAGTTTAATGTTTTATTAAAAAGATTTCCTAAATAGTTAAAATGTGTAACTTTCTCAATAAAGGAAAACCGAAGGAAATGATGGACGGAGCGTTGACAATACAAGCACTCACCCCCTGTCAACTGATCTGGGTTTAATCCATCACCGTTCTTTAGCCCACTCTGCCACCCCAGTTCAGACATGGCTATATGCAAATCAGTCTGACCCTGTGCCTCATGGGAACAGTCCAGCCCGAACTGCCAAGCCATGCCTTCCCTGAACCGGAAACAAGCATTCCAAGGACCGGTTTCTGGCATTTCAGCCTTCTTCAGCCCGGCTTGCTTGAATCCAGTGGCAAAGTGAGCAAGGGACTAACGTCTGAGCATACCCTGCCAACCTATTGCGAACAAAGAAAAATCAAAAGGAAATGATGGACGGAGCGTTGACAATACAAGCACTCAGCCCCCGCCAACTGATCTGGGTTTAATCCATCACAGTTTTTTAGCCCACTCTGCCACACCAGTTCAGACATGGCCATATGCAAATCAGTCTGACCCTGTGCCTCATGGGAACAGTCCAGCCCGAACTGCCAAGCCATGCCTTCCCTGGACCGGAAACAAGCTACTGAGGACCGGTTTCTGGCATTTCAGCCTTCTTCAGCCCAGCTTGCATGAATCCAGTGGCAAAGTGAGCAAGGGACTCACGCCTGAGCATACCCTGCCAACTTATGGAGAACAAAGAAAAACCAAAGGAAATGATGGACGGAGCTTTGACAATACAAGCACTCACCCCCAGTCAACTGATCTGGGTTTAATCCATCACAGTTCTTCAGCCCACTCTGCCACCCCAGTTCAGACATGGCCATATGAAAATCAGTCTGACCCTGTGCCTCATGGGAACAGTCCAGCCTGAACTGCCAAGCCATGCCTTCCCTGGACCGGAAACAAGCTACTGAGGACCAGTTTCTGGCATGTCAGCCTTCTTCTGCCCGGCTTGCTTGAATCCAGTGGCAAAGTGAGCAAGGGACTCACGTCTGAGCATACCCTGCCAACTTATGGCAAACAAAAAAAAAAACAAAGGTAATGATGGACGGAGCGTTGACAATACAAGCACTCACCCCCAGTCAACCGATCTGGGTTTAATCCATCACCGTTCTTTAGCCCACTCTGCCACCCCAGTTCAGACATGGCCATATGCAAATCAGTCCGACCCTGTGCCTCATGGGAAAAGTCCAGCCCGAACTGCCAAGCCATGCCTTCCCTGGACCGGAAACAAGCTACGAGGACCGGTTTCTGGCATTTCAGCCTTCTTCAGCCCGGCTTGCTTGCATCCAGTGGAAAAGTCAATGTCAATAAC
>NW_028247529.1:0-83278 GCF_964263255.1 Lissotriton vulgaris | reverse complement strand
AATGCTTTTCCGATTCCAGGCGTTGCCACTCCACTACGTACCTAAGCTGAGCGGTGTGAAAGTATAGCTGAAGGTCGGGTACCCCAACCCCTTCCCTCTCTGGTGGTAGGACTACAACCTGATGTCGGAATCGCGGCTTACGGCCATGCCAAATGAAGCGCGATAGGTCCGCTTCAGTCTGTTGGACCCAACCCTGAGGGGGCCGGAGGAGAAGGGTCTGGAACATATATAACATTTGAGGAAGTATAGTCATTTTAGTAGCTGGGATCCTGCCTAGCCAGGACATTGTGCAGTGTTTCCACCTGTTGAGTTCCCTTCGAATGCGAGCACGGAGATCAGAGTAATTAATGTCAGAGGTGGTCTGGATGGTGGGGGCGAGTTGGACACCTAGGTATGGGATCGCGGCCGTCTCCAACTGCATCGGGTTTTCCTCCTGGAGGTGAGTCAGGGTGTGTGAAGAGAGGGAGATAATAAGGGCCAAGGATTTGTCCATGTTGATTATAAAGCACGATCCCTGAGCAAAGCTGTCCAATTCGATAAAGAGGGAGCCCAGAGCTGTGATTGGCTCAGACAGAGACAGCAGGATGTCCTCTGCGTAAAGGCTTATGGTGTGGGTATCCCCCCGAACTTAAGCCCAGTTATAAGAGAATGTCGTCGGACTCTAAGTGCTAAAGGCTCCATATCGAGCGCAAAGAGGAGGGGCGACAGGGGGCATCCCTGTCTAGTGCCCCTCCCAATGGGGAAACAAGAAGAGGTGTGGCTGTTGACACGGACCATCGCCATAGGCGATCAGTAGCAGTTCAGGATCCGAGTACGAAGTTTCTTGCCGAAGCCAGCGGCCAATAAGACCATCTCCAGATAAGGCCAGTGCACCCTATTGAAGGCCTTCTCTGTATCAATGGCCAGCAGCATATACTCACCTTGGGTGCTGGACGCTTTTTCTATCAAGTGTAAGATGCACTTAGTATTGTCACTGGTCTGTCTCTGCGGGATAAAACCGGCCTCATCAGGCTCCACCAATTGGGCCATGAAGAGCGCCAGTCGAGCCGCCAAAATTCTAGTGTATAATTTAAGATTTATGTTGAGGAGGTATATAGGCCTATACGCGCTGCATGTAGTCTTGTCCTTTCCTGGTTTCGGAATAACGACCACTGCCGCCTCTACCATCTCTCCTGGAATCGCTCCTGTTTGATCAAAGGTGTTGAAAAGTCCTGCCAGAATAGGGGCCAATTGTTTGCAAAAGGTTTTTTATAAAAGGAGGTCGTATAGCCGTCTGGGCCAGGTGATTTGCCTACCTTAAGATGGGAGATCGCTGAGATAACTTCCTCTGTCTGTATAGCCCTATCTAGGTAGTCAGCCTGCGCTTGAGACAATGAGGGCATACCAGCAGCAGCTATATACTCAGCACTATGTTGGGGATCCTAAGGGTCTCCTATGCAAAGGTCCGCATAGAAGTCTCGAAAGACTTCAGCTATGACTGCTCGCCCCCGATACAAGCTCGCCCCCGATGTCCGGATGGACTGGACTCCTTCTCTCTGTCTGGCCTCATGCAGTTTATTAGCTAGGAGACAGCTGCATCTGTCCCCCCATGTAATAGGAGTGGTGGAGCATACTCGGCCCTGTCTTGGTCCAGGGCAACAAGTTGATTCCTTTCCACACAGAGCTGACGCCATGCACGAGAAGCACCTGTTCTTTGGTGTAGCTGTTCAAGCTCTGAAACCCTCTGAGTGAATTCCACTCTCTTGCGGTCTCTCTCCTGGTTGTGGGCTGAGGAGATTGCTATAAATTTTCCTCTGAAGTCCGCCTTTAAGGCTGCCCATTGAGTTGCCAGAGAAGCGTCGTAATTAGCGTTAAGGGTGATATAGTCTGTGATGGCTTTCTGAATTTGAGTAATCACTAAAGGGAGATGTAGCATAGTGTCCCAGAGGCGCCAGGGCCTGTGAGGGCACAGTGAGCACGAGAGCTGAAAGGTAGCTAGGACTGGGGAGTGATCCAAAAGGGAGGCCGTCAAAATATCAGTGTCCAGTGCATGGGTCTGGAAGGATGAGGAGCAAAGTAAATAATCCAATCGAGCATAGGTCTTGTGAGCCCCTGAATAGAAAGTGTAACTGTGGGTGCGTAGGTGGAAGTGGCGCCAGAGGTCAGACAGTCATAGGTCATGAAGTAGTGCTTGTTCCCACGGGCGTGAGAACACCCGCCTCGGTCGTCCTTTGACAGGAGCAGTCCAGCTCATTATCAAAAACAATGTTGAGGTCCCCCCCAGTAGTCTGTCCAAGGCCGTGGCTGCCTCCCAAAATGCCTTAAGGACGAACTTAGTCTGCCCTTCGTTGGGTGCGTATGTAGAACTTATACCAAAGGTCATCCCCCCTAACATGAACTGATATGTGAGTAAGCGACCCCTAATTTCCGTTTCCTTCTGTATAACCCTCCAGGAGAAAGAACGGGATACCAGGATAGCCACTCCTGCCGATTTTGAGGTGTTAAAGGAGAATAACTGTGTCGGAAATGACCTAGACCTCAATCTGTGATGATCCTTGGAAAGAAGGTGGGTCTCCTGGAGTAAACATATGTCTGCCTTTGAATGTTCTAGGTAGTGGAGGTCAGCCCTACGTTTGATTGGGTTTTTCAAACCCCTCATGTTAAGGGTGAGGATTTTAAGAGAGTCGTATGTCATCAGAGGACTAGGATCAGGACAGTATGTGATGTATGCTGCTGGTTGTAACAAACATCCGGGAACCCATAGGCGTTTGAGTACACATGAGTCAACCAGCTAGTCAGGAGGTGAAAACTCTCAAGGGGCAACCAGGGAAGGTGGACGAGGAAATCCAAACCCAATAACAAAACCCAAAAACATGTCAACAAAATAAATGTCTCTGAGGAGACCAAAAGCGGGGGAAAACCAAGTTCCAAGAACAATGTCTGCCAACCCGGGGTAACCAGGAGGTCATTAGGTGGGGGCTCGTAGTGTGACCAAGTGGAGGGGTTCAAAGACCCGCAATCCAGGACAAGTAGATGCCAGGCCCTGACTCGGCTGTGGAGCCCATTCCAGCTAAGGCGTCAGTTGCGGAGGCTAGGGCATCTTGCTGACCCCTCGCTATGACCATTTTGTTAGGTTTACGGAACTCCGTTGCCTGCCCTGGCGCCGCCACCCTGAAGGTGTAGTCTCAGGTCCTAGGCTGGCACTCTGATGATCGTCCTCCTCGCTGGGCACAGCCAGGCTAAACAATTGGCAAGTTTCAATGAGAGAGTGCATCTGGTGAAGTTTTCCATCAAAGCGAAAGATGAGGCGGAATGGATGCCCTCAGGAATACGAAATGTTTTGTTGCCTAAGGTGTTCCGTCACCGGCCGGAATTGCAGACGACGCTGCAGAGCAATCAGGGCCAGCTCCCGATAAAGTACTGGGGAGTGTCCCTGATAGGAAATAGGATGGAGGGCTCTAGCTTTTGTTAGGATGGCTTCCTTGGTTTTGAAATCTTGCAAGCATACCAGGATATCTGCCGGAGGAGTGTTGGGTGCGGGAAGTAGACCAACCCCATGTGCTCTGTCTAGAATTATTTCAGTGCTAGACGTGGCTGCCAAGATGTGGCGGAAGAGGCCCAGCGTGAAAGCGAAGAGATCCTTGGTGTCTTTCGTCATCTTCACCCCATGGATCCGGATGTTATGCCGGGATGATTTGTTTTCTAAGTCTTCCAGGTGCGTCTGAACATCCAGGTGTTGATCATGTAGGTGAATGATCTCTTGCTGGAGCATGGCCACCTCCGTCGTCTTGTCTTCTAGTGTTGCGGCGCGTTCCCCCATGTTGTCCACATCTCGGCAGATCTCCTGCATCTCCGCTGTCAGTTCCACCTTCACGGTGTGTATATCAGTCCTAAGTGTGTTGAAGAGCGATTCCAGAAATGCCTTAGTGATAGGTTCATCTCCAACGCTGGGGGTGGGTTGTGTAGACCCCATTTGAGGGGATGCAGTCAAGGTATCAGGAATGGACTGAGGTCTCCAAAAAATGTCTGTCAGAGATTTCTGTTTCCTCATCCGGGCTGAGGACATAGTCGTGGGGCTCTGCTAGAAGTTCTATGCTGATTTGCTGCCACCACGTGGGCCCCGGGCATGAAGAAGCCCAGGTAGCACCTTCGGTTGTGAAGTGAAGCAAGTCTTTCACCTCTATTCCCCAGCTACACAGGCATCCTCATGAGCTCCCAGCCAGAGTGCGCTCTTTTCACCCCGAGGATGCTGGTCCACAATACCCCACAGGCCTCCGCAACTTGTGTGAGATCCGCCCGGCTGGCGGAAAGGAGACCAGCCACGTGGGTGCTTCGCTAGCGAGTGGACAGTATAGTGGGCTCAGGGCAACCGCAGCCGTGAGCGCGCTCTCCCCTTGAAGCACCCAGTGGACCTCCTCAGCTGCCCGCTGTTCACGTGGGGCAAGACAGTCGCTTCGCTGGCACCCATCACTACAAAGGCGCCGAGAGGCTCCAGCTCTAGGGCAAGTCCATGTGCGGGTGGGGTAACTCCTCAGTGATGACTGAGCACCCTTGTGTAGCCGCCAGAGGGGGGAGGGCTCGCCAGGCCTGAGCACAGTGCGTGCAAAATCAAAGTCTGTCTCGTTGCTCCTAGAGGACCCCACACAGTCTTTCAGGGCGTCCGCTGGGGCACCCAACCCCGGGGAGAGCCTGGGAGCCCTCACACAGAGCGCCTCCTGCCGTCAAGCCCCCCAATCGCTTCAAAGGCCGGGGCCGCCTCTCAGCTGCGCAATAGCGGCCTACCTCCACCGCCGGGCCTCAGGTTGCCGATCTCTCCAACTCGCAGGGCGTGCCACACCTCTACGCCTCCCAGGCACAACACCATTGCGCCGGCTTGGCAGAAGGCCGCAATCCCCAGTGCCGCACCGCTTCTCTTCCGGGCACATGCCTGCGCCGCCCGACACAAGTCAGAAGGTGTCTCCTCGTGGTGGTCGGTACCCGCGACCAAGCGCCGCTCCAACCGTTAGTGGCCCGTCTGGGCGATCACCCAGGCACCATCAGCAGAGGCAGGGTCGGCTGGGCAGCGCTAGTATTCGCCGCTTGTGGCCGCTGCACCACAGGAGTCCGGGACACCACGTACAAGGTGGGAGAGGGGGAAGCCTCATCTCAATTTTCACCCGCTGCAGCTCCTCAGCAACAGGGTCCAGGTTATGCTCGGTGGAGTCCGGGCCCCACGTGGTCCGTGACGGCGGTGCTCCTCTGAATCACCTGTCCTGAAGGAGGCCGAGGGTACAGGCTCCGGACTGTGTCGGACGTGGTCCCCCTTAACCGTCCTTTCCACAAGCAGAGGCCGGTGGAATGGATGCTGGCCTAGGCAGGCCCGGAGTCCGGCGCCCCTATCTTGAGGCCCCTGCTCAGTTGAGGGCGCCCTTACTGGGCCGCACTGTGCGATGCCGAGATACGGAGTCAGCAGCCGATTGCCGCAGTCACCGGGGGCTAGAAAGGGATGGGGGGACACTCCGCCACCATATTCCACCGTCTCCGGCCGGTCGGCAAGCTGATCGAAGTTAAATACGGCGGGTGGCGGGCAGGAGCTCCGATGCCCGAGTCCTACCATGCTGCCATCTTGGCCACGCCCCCACAGCCAGGTATTTAAAACAGTTTCTATCCATTAATCTCCAATCAACCAGGTGTCCTTTTTTATAAGATTTTTACTAAAGATAATTGCTTTTGTCTTTGTTAAATTATTAATGTTGTTATTTTTTGCACAGCATTTGGCAAGCGCATCGAGCAGCCTCTGAAGTACAACTTGGGTAGGATCTAGTGCAACCATATCATCAGCGTATTGGAAGATTTGTACTTTTCTATTCGCAAGGCAAGCAGTTCCTAGGGTAGATTAAATGACTTTCCATATCTGACATATATAAACTAAAACGCAGAGGCCCAAGAATGCAGCCTTGTTTTAATTCCTTGATTGTATAGATTTTTCCTGAGATTACCCAGTTGGCTGATAATTTAACCTTTATCCACCTGTTACTGTACAGTGACTCGATAGCCTTCAGCAAATGCGGTGGAATCCTCCAATCGATTAACTTTGCCCAAAGACAGCCTCTTGGCATATTATTATAAACCTTTGTAAAATCAATGAAAGCCGCATTAAGAGGTCGAACCTTGAGAGAAAGGTTTCATCGATTAGGAAGTTGAGCATCAGGAGATTATCCTCAGTATTGCAGTGCCTCTGAAAACTAGTCTGGAACTATCGGATCAATTGCTTCTCTTTCACCTAGTGTTCCAAAGCATCATTCAGTAATCTTGCATAGCACTTTCCTTCCACACCCAGCAACACTATTATTCTATCATTTGCTGGCAATGATCGGCTTCTCTTCTTATGTATAGGCAGCAAAATCAAACCCCTCCAGTTATCCGGGACACCCCAGTCACAAAGATCTGGGTTTAATCCATTGTTCTTTTGCTCACCATGCCACTCCAGTTTGGACTCAGCCATATCCAAATCAGTCTTGACCCTTTGCCTCATGGTAACAGTCCAGCCCAAACTGCCAAGCCAGGTCCTCCCTGGACCAGAAACAAGCATCCTGGGACCGGTTTTGGGGCATCAGCCAGGCTAGCTTGAATCCAGTGGCAAAGTAAGCACGGGACCCACGTCTGGGCAGACCCTTCCCACTTAGGGCAACTAAAGCAAAAGGGCAGGTGTTGCAAATTGAATAGAGTCAGGGAACGGCTCAGAATACATACTCAATATTTCATGAAGACACATTATGTTGTTCATAGTTGATTCATCCAACTCCCTTATTTGGACCTCCTAATCTGAGATTCCCCTCACATTCCAAAAGCAGATTTTAATCTCCTGAGACTTTATCCCTGATCGATGTGTTTTACGACAATTAGGACATTGGTTTAAATATCCCACTGGCCATTTCCAATTTGAAGGGCAAGGTATTTTCGCCTCCATTTTTTTTACTCAATCCTCAGGCATGACCTCCTAGATTGAGTCTGCCGCATCTTGCTAGTCTTTTTCAAACCATGACATTTTTAAACCATTTTCTCTCATATTTGGGGCTGTGCATTCATCAAGACATCTTCCTGTTCCCCTAATGCATTCCTCAATATTACTCGTATTTTGGCACTTGTAGCTTCACCCCTAGAGGTCTGCCATGTGGCATCTGTTGGGGGGTTAAGTATAGTAGGGTATCTATCAGGCAGATTATAGTTCACATTAATCCCCACATAGACAATTGCCTCTTGTTGTCTATGAAGTTTTAGGCAAATGTCTGCTGCTTAAAGTCAATCTTGGTGCATTCATTTATATTCTCATGTCACGCTGTCCTAAAAGCCACATACTCAATATCCCTTGATGTCAGTTTTTCTAAACCAGGGTGTTGGGAAGCCAATGGTATGATGTTCTGTCTATTCAATATGTCCCATCTTCCTTGTGTAGCAGACTTTGGGTGTAACATTAAATTTTTAGGACCTTGCATGGTTCCTTTATTGCTCCAGAGTTATTACTCACCAGTGGGCTTTGTTGATCTCAGTTGTCTGTGCTTCTTTTTTATTTAGGTGAGACTGCCACACGTGCAGGCGAGTCAGCCCTCCTTGTTGTTGTAATCCATCCCACTTTCCTAAGTGGGCCCAAGGGTACTTCTATTTGTTCCTTGTAGTTTAAAGGAAGTTTATTTGATAAAAGCGAAAGACATAATATAATAACCACAGAAAAAATAAATAAGTACAGAATAATAATAAGAAAAGATATGGGGATAGGGAAAAATAAAAGAAGAGGGAGGGGGTAGAACATCCATATCAGGCATTATAAGCAAAAAACAACATTTGTACAAAAAAATTCCAGAGTATCTCTCATTTAATAGCAAGCGTGGTTGAGTGTACATAGGTTCTATCCAATCTATGATTATAGCAAATGCCAGATCACCATGCTTAAAAAGACACCGCAGATGTATCTTTCCATGACTTAGTGATCTGTTGAAATGCAACAGCTATGAGTAAATCAATAATACGAAAATTGGCGTGGAAAGAGGACCAAACTTCGGAGACGCTACCTAGAAAAATGTGCAAATAAGAGAAAGGGATATGGGAATGACAGATAGTATTGATTTGTTGCCAGACCTGGGTCCAAAAGGTATGAATTGCTGGGTATTTAAAAAGCATATGTTTGAGGTCTGCTAATAGAGTATTACATGACCAACAGGTAGAAGGGATGCCAGGATCAATCTTATGTAATTTAACTGGAGTGATTAGGAGTCTATTATAAATAAAAAATAAAGTTTGAGTAGTATTTGCTGCTCTAGAGGACTTCCTTATTTTAGTCCAGATTTTATTCCACATTGGAATAGAGAAAGATACTCTCAAATCAGATTCCCAAATACTCTCCATGTCGGATTTGTCCAGAGAAGTAGGAATATCCATGAACATTTTGTATATTAGAGTAGCAGAAGGAGAATTACTTAAAAATGATGTGGTAATAGGAACTGAGGGGGTAGGAGCATTAGAGGAGATTAAAGAATTATAAGAAGCTTGCACAGCTGCTATTAAAGATATATACTTAGACTGAAATGCAGAGGGAAGGTAAAAATGGGATTGCACTACTGAGAAGGGTAAACAGATATGTTGATGAGTCCATTTGAGACCGTACGTTGACCAATCTTTCCAGAAAATATACTTATTGTTAAGTTTAATATGTTTATTATACCAAATTGAAGAATTTGAAAATTGTGTACACTCATCTAGATCAGAAGAGAAAGGTGGTTGGAAAAGTTTACGAGCATTTTTAAGAATAGGGAGAGATAACAATAAGGCTACATGGGAAAGAAAAATATATTATTCAAAGGAAAAGGGATGGAAAAAGGCTCTTTCAATGTCTCCCCACAATGGGTGAAGATTAGAATCAGTTCCACTTTCAGACAATAAAAAAGAGGAATGTTTAAGAAAAAATGAAGTATGATAAGGATAAAAATCCGGAAAATGAATGCCACCCATGTGTTTAGGCTTTGTAAGTTTACAGCAAAAAATCCTAGGTCCTTTATTATACCATAAAAATGTTGAAAGAATATTATATATAGCTTTATAAAAAAGATTTAGGAATAGGAATAGGAATAGGAATAGATAGAACAATATCACTGGAACAAGCATAATGTTAAGTCTAGTCTGCCCCCCAGGATAAAAATAAGGGAAGCCAACGTGACGGGGAAGTAGCCAAAGATATTTGAAGCTCTTTTAGGTTTAAAGCAACAGTATCTTTAATAGATAGAGTAAACCAAATTCCAAGATATTTAATTTTAACTGGGTTTCAATGGAAAGAAGAAGATAAGAAATCAGCATGGAAGCAAAGTTTGTTTAGTGGGAGGATCTCACATTTGTCGGCATTGAGTTTATAACCTGAAACGAGAGCAAAGACAGTCACCTCTGATAAAAATGCTGGTAGAGAGGATTGCGATTTTGAAATAAATAATAAAATGTCATCTGCATATGCTGAGATTTTTAATTGGTTAATTTCATAGGAGAAACCTGTGATGTTTGTGTTCCACCGAATTTCTATTAAGAAAGGCTCTGAGGAAAGGATAAATAAAAGTGGAGATAATGGGCAACCATGCCGAACTCCTCGCTGAAGAGGAAAAGAAGGCTATATAAAACCATTAGATAGAATAAAAGACCTGGGAGGGGTATAAAGTAAAGAGACATAGTTAATGAATTTTGGACCAAAACCGAACCAAGCAAAGGATGGGAAAATGAAAGTCCACCTAGCTCTATCGAAAGCTTTTTCAGCATCTAATAAAATTGCAGCTAATGATTTTTTATACGATCTAGATTCACTTAGTACAATAAAAAATAATCTAGTATTATCAGATAAATGACATCCCTTAATGAAACCACATTGTTCCTTTCCAATGAACTTTGGCAAAAAAAGAGTCCAAACGAAGGGCAAGAATATTTGCGAATATTTTATAATCTAAATTAATTAGAGAGATGGGCCTGTAATTTTTACAGAGTGTGTGGTCTTTGTTTTCCTTTGGGAGCAGACAAATCAACGCTTCCTGAAAAGATCTTTCCGATTTTTGAGTAGAAATAAAATATGCAAATAAGGGATATAATTTGGGAAGAAAGAGTGAGGAAAAATGGGAATAGAATTCAATGGTAAATCCATCAGGACCGGGAGCTTTCCCTTTTTTAATAGCATGAAAAGCAGTAAGAATGTCACTAATTTGAATATCTTCCTCCAAAGAAGAAAAATCTACATTAAGAGATGAACGCGAAGGAATCGAGGATAGACATTGCGTAATATCAGACTGTTGAGAAGGAAATTCAGGAGTATAGAGCTGCTGATAAAAGTTTGAAAATTCAAAAGGAATCTCCTCATTTTTATGGACTGTAGAATTAGCTGAAGTTAAAGTAGTTTCAATTTTGTTGCCTTCTTTTTAATCTTGAGATAATTGGCAAGAAGATTACCAGCTTTATTTTGTGCGCTATAATATTTAGCACTAGATTTAAGAAAATATAAGTTAGCCGATTCAGTTGAAAGTTTATTAAAAGTAAATTTGGCTTTAAGAAGTTCATTCAGGTCAGAAGAGGCTTTTGTGAAGTAATAGGAATGCTCCCATTGCTTAATACGTGAATTAAGTGATTGTATGGTTTGGGCGGATGCTCTTCCCTTCTGAGCTATAGAAGAAATAATGGAGTCCCTAGAAGCAGCTTTGAAAGTGTCCCAAATAAGGGGAGGAGAGGTATGAGGAGATTCATTTTCTATAAAGAAAGTTTATGCTAATTTCTGAAAAGCTGGCATAAATTTAGGATCTAATAAAAGGGCATTATTAAATCGCCACCTCCTAGTTCCTTCAATGGCGGAGAGTAAGTCTAAATTCAAGGAAACAGGAGTGTGGTCAGAAATGAACATAGATCCTATGTCTGAATGGGAACTGTGTTGAGTAAGGTCTTTTGAAATAAACTATTAGTCTATATGGGATTGTGAGCAGTGAGCTGGTGAGAAGTAGGTATATTCTTGGAGCGTGGGAAGACATAGTCTCCAAGCATCAACAAGGGATCTGTGAGTTATAGCAGATGAAAATTGAGTATGATGGAGGAAGGTATGAATTTAGATTTAGAGCATCTATCTATGAAGGGATCCATAACCATATTACAATCTCCACCCACTATTAAATAATCATCCATATATAACATCAATTTAGACAGAAAATGAGGCCAAATGTGCTTATCTGGAGTGGTGGGCGCTTATAAATTAAAAATAGTTAGAGGGATTTTATTAACTAGTAAAGAAACTGAAACCCATCTACCGTCAGAATCTGCATCTTGAGGTATAAGTTGAATATCTAAACCAGCCACACCCTTACGTTTGCCTGAACCTGGTGATGTATAGACATGACCCACCCATTGGCATTGACACTTGGTAATTTCTTTACTTGATGCATGAATTTCTTGTAATAAAACTACATCACCTTTTAATCCAGAGATATGTGATTAAACTCGTTGACGCTTTATCGGAGAACCCAAATTATTAACATTCCTGGATATAACCTTTAGCGACATCTATACAAGCAAAACGATTAAGAAAACGTAATATAAACTGCAAATAGTAAAATAAAATAATGTAGCATAATTAAACCACCAATAAGAAGAACCCAAGAAAAAAAGCATTATGCATAGAAGAGAATTGAAGTAGGAAAGATTAACATAGCAAAACAAAAAAGGAGTAATGATAGAAAGATAGAAAAGAGGCCAATGAGAGAAATGAGGAGGAAGAAATGGATAAGGAGAAAAACTTAGAAACTGTAAGAAAAGAGGTGAAAACAAAAGGAGAAGACAAAACAGATAAGGAAAAAAGAAGAATGCAAATATGATGGAAAAGAACAATACACAAATAGAGTAATAGAAAAACAAAAACAAAAAAGCCACAAACAAATAATGAACAAGGGGATGGTGGAGCCACAGAAGGAAGACAGTACGATCAGGCGGGTGGCTCCAGGACGAAGACGAGGAAGGGAGACATCCTCCAGGCGGGAAAAGTGGATCAAATGGCATGGGACCACAATAAACTGAACCTGACATTTAAAAAGAAAAAAGGAATTAATTATAAGGTATAAAGTAAACAACAAAAAGAACAAAACATCAATATGAATAAAAAAGCATAAAGTGGAGATATGCAACAAGTTACAAGAGAAACAATCACAACATCGATGAACGAGGAATCTCCATGTGCTCTTCTCTGCAGGTATCCAAGAAATGTTGTAGGTGAGCCAGATCTTCATAGGCAGTGGTTTTATTGTTGTAAGTTACTTTCATAAGGTAAGGATGGAACAGACCATATCTAGCATTCAGATTACGAAGAGCAGGTGTCATGTCCAAAAATGACTTCTGTCGGTCTGCAGTTGCGTTAGCATAGTCTGGAGTGAAGAACAGATTGGATCCTTGCCATGAAATATTCCCTTTAAGTCTGGCAGCTTGTAGTATTTTGAGTAAATCAGTGTACTCCAAAAAATACAAGATAACGCCTCTTGGTTTGACTGAGGAAGATGGTGATCTTAGGTTCGGCCTCAAGCGGAGAGCTCTTTAGATATTCAATTTCGGAGTCTCAGGAACACCCAGGAGATTTGAAAGAAAAGATTGAAAAAAAGGAGAGAGGATCTGCACCCTCAAGACCCTCAGCAAGGCCATAAATGTGCAAAATATTACACCTATTACGGTTTTCCAAATTTTCCACTTGCTGTTTAAGGTATGAAATCTCCAAATGTAAGGAGGGAACTTGATTGGTAACACCTTGAATAGATTCCACTCTTTGCTCCAGATGAGTAACCTTTTGTTCTGTGACAGACCATTTGCCCTCAAGACTTTGGAGACGAGTATTTGTGCCTTCCATATAAGGTTTGAGTGCACAAATGTCCTCCAAAAGTAATTCCATAGATAGTGCTCTTGAAGAATTAGAAGGAGAAGGTGGGTCTTTTTTTACGCGCTTGCCTGTTACAGATGATGAGGCAGCAGGTATTTTAGAGGCTTGTTTGGATGTATTGTGAGGCCCACCCCCAATGGCAGCAGGACCAGAGTCTAATTCTTCCATATTTTCTTGTAGAATGCTTAAGGTGTTGTAATCTTCCAACGAAGAAGAATTCGAGGAAATAACACCACCACGGGAAGAGCACGCTTTTGCCATAAGAAAGACTAAACAGGAGCACTCTATATCGTAGAGGTTACTTGTAGTACCAAATAATGTTCAGAGACTTCAGGACCCAAAAGAAAAAGAAAATACCTCTCTCTCTTTGTAACAGGGTTCTCCCCAATATAATGGTATGCGCTATAAGTAGAGCTTGAGAGAAACATGAGGTAAACAATCAGCATGTAAGGAAATGCTCAGGGCCATTATTTATCAGAATGCAGAGGGCATTTGGAGCAAAAAACGATAAAATTAGCTCTAAAAGAGATTGGATGGCAAGAGGTGCAGGAAGCGAAAGGCTGGCCGCTAAATGCGACATGAGGAGAAGGCAAGGGTACTTCTATTGTAATGGAGCATTGTTGATGGCTCCTCTCTGTAGGCCCACTCAGGATTTTGATTTATATATAAGAGGCTCTGATAGTAGCTGGTAAGAATAATTGTCTAAATAGCCTTCCCTAACATTTGTCACTGGTAAGTGTGACGAATTTACAAAACCTGCAGAGTCAGTATGCTGATTTTGGCCATCAGATATTTTTTTTTTTTTTTTTTTTTTTATTAACTTTATTTCGGCCGTTTTGGCCATAAAAGTCATGTACATACATAAAAAATCATCATAAATATAACAATATTTTCTTTTAAAAAGGGGAAAAAGTGTTATACGGACATGGAATAGTTTGCACAGTTCATTCATTTTTACAAGGACAATCATACATTATATTTCATTTCAAGGATTTAAAAGAAAATTAGTTAAGAGATATCACAAATGCATTAGTTGGATAGACATACACGCTTTCCCAACTCAGAGACAGTATCCTTGTTTCTTTCGGATTATGAAAACAGAATGTAGAAATTTACTTATGCTAAATACAATGAACTGGGTTGTGTTACTTTTCATGATCCTGAAAGCTATCGAGCAGGACCTAGTCCCTAGGAGGTTACACATCGGTTTCAGCCATTTCTTTCTCGGTTTCGCGTATGCGCTACAAACAAAGAGCATGTGGACCTCATTCTCGGAACAGTCAGTTTGGCACATAGGACAGCCATTGGTTTTAACAGACAAAGCCCCCAGTTTCTTTTGTGCCCATCTTTCTGTATTGTAATTCAACATAAGTGTCCCATATCTAAACTTTAGAAAAAGAGTTTTTGCAATAGGTGGCTCTATCTCGTCCAGGAATGGTTCGAAGTAAAGTTCATCTTTAAATAATAAAAAAGCCTGGACTGCGGAACCAACACTAACTCCATCCACTAGCTTCCTACTTATATGATTCCAGAATGCTCGCTTAACTACCATTTTGGAAAAGGTAGGCATTTTATCTGGAGTCTCCCACATAGAATGTAGGTCCAAAAGTATAAGCCATTTTTTAATGTGCACTAGCCAGTGCAGGGAGTTGAAAGAATCAAGCATCATCAATTCTTGCAGGCCATATCTATAATCTATCAGTTCGGGTGTAGTCCAAAGCCTAACCCAAAATAGTAATGGCCTTAACATAGTTAGATGATCTGTTCTCCTAAAGTTTAAGTCAAGTTGGAGTGGTAAAAGTGGTGTACTACTTGGTACCCTAACGGAAGCACGCATGAATTTGTTGTCCAAAACGTGGAAACTATTCTTTGCCCAAGGGCCCCATATTTCTGCTCCATAAAGTACAGCAGATTGTATTTTAAATTTAAAAAGTTCTAAAACCGGGGTAACACTCTTGCTTGTACTGGAATTCATTTTGCTTATGATTGGTTTGACATTTTGGGCATAAGTTATTTTACTTTTCTCAATTTGGGGTTTCCAGCTTTGTTTGGAGTCGAGTACAACACCCAGATAAGAAAAGTTATCCACAGTATCTAGTTTTTGGCTGTTTAGGGTCAAAAACCCTCTATTTGGCATACTGGGATTTAGTAACATGCATTTCGTTTTATTTGCATTGATTTCCAAGCCCTTTGTCTGGCAATAGCAGCTGAATGAGTTGAGGAGTGCCTGGAGACCCTTTTTTGTTTGGGATATAAGTATAGTATCATCTGCAAAGAGCAGCGCAGGCACCCTTACACCATTGAGCTGCGGTGAATCATTGACACAAGCATTTAAGTAGTCAGGGACATCGTTTATAAACAAGGAAAATAAAGTAGGGGCCAGGACACACCCCTGGCGAACCCCACGTTCAATGGGAATATTGCGAGTTAGCTCACCATTTGGGCCCCACCTGATGTTTGCAAAATTATCTGCATGTAGCTCAACTATTTGAGCGAGGAGGCATCCCGGTAACCCAAGGTCTTGCAGTGTTTTCCAAAGTAGGCTACGTGGGACTAAATCAAATGCAGCCCTCAGGTCAACGAAGGCTACATACAAATGACCTCTTTTCAGCTGGACATATTTCCAAATCAAGCAACAAAAACGAAAGATTTGATCTGTTGTGCTTGTCTTACTCCGAAAACCAGCCTGGAATTTGGAAATTATGTTCGTAGCTTCAAGCCAATCATTAATTCTGAATAGAAGATGTTTGGCATATAGTTTTTGAAGTGTGTCCATCAAGCTGATTGGCCTGTAGTTGGAGGGTGTCATTCTATCCCCCTTTTTAAATATTAGCACAACCTCTGCTGCCCGCCAGCTCTCAGGGAAGTTGCAATTTGAAGATAGGGCATTAAACAAACGATTCAGATAGGGGGCCCAAACTTCAGGTTCATGTTTATAAAGATCCCCCGGTATTCTATCCGGACCAGGGGCTTTAGAGTTTTTAAGATCATTAATCGCCCTTACTGTCTCCTCCAGAGTGAAGTTGAGCGGTTCAATAGGCGGCGGGGACCTTAGGCTCCATTGGCTATCGCTGTCGTATTGTTTGTAAAGATTTGTAAAATGAGATACCCAGGTCATCTCATCCAGGAATACGTCCTTCACGACTCTCCCAGCGTGACCGCCATTGGCCACTAGTCTCCAGAAGCCAACATTGTCGTTAGTTTTTGCGGCAGATAACATGTCGGCCCAAATTGATTCCTCCCAAAGTTTTTTAGATGTTTCCAACGTGCGTTTATATTCCACCCTTGCAGTTTTTACTTCTTCTTTGGACTTGTTTTTAATAGCAAACAGTAGGTTTGATTTGGCAGTTCTACACACGTGGCCATACCATAACTTTCCATGGTTTGCCACTCTTTGATTTTGCTGCTTCTTTTTCGGCATTTTCGATAAGAGCATTTTTAATTCCGAAAAGAAGATTTTGTGTATATCAATAAAATGTTCAAAGTGTTCCGGTAGGAAGGCATAGTCAGCTACATGTGCAAATGTTTGTTCAAAAAGGGAGTAAACCAGTGCTAAGGCTTTACCATCTGCCAGAACACGTGGCCATCTCACTGCACGCCTGTTATTACTTATGTGGACATCCTCACATAAGGTGACTTCGGTGGATTCAATTGTAGATAAAGTGATATCACTAACCATGCTCTTGTTGATGTAAAGTTCCAAAGGGTAGTGATCACTTTCCCCCCTACTTGCTACATTCAGATCTATCAAAAAATGCCATATACTGAGAGAAACAAGTACAAAGTCTAAGTTGCTGTTAGCTTTAGAGAAGGTTGGATGTTTTTGCAGGTCAGATGGGAGTCGGCCATTGCCCGCTCTGAGGCCGTGATCTGCAGTAAGTCTTAAAAGTTGGCTGGCCAATGTCGTATATTTAACAAATTTGGTGGTCTCAAGCTGGGGGATGTTATAGGCTGAGTCCTCATCTTCGAACACTTCAGAAAAGCCCAAAACAGGTTCAAAATTACAATTTAAGTCTCCTCCTAGAATGACCGGGGTGTCTCCAATTACGTTTTTAAGCAGGAGCTCCAGGGCCTCAATTGTTGATGATACCTTCGAGTGACTGGTTGGTCTATTATAAACGTTAACAATAAACCATTCATTGCCACACGATGGAGTTGCCCTTAGGGCTAGAATATCCGGGGAACCTGTATCCACAGTTTCAACCTGCATGGCTAAGGTGATTTTTAGCCAAATTAATAGACCCCCTGATGGTCTTCCTCGATTAGACTGAACTGCCTTAGTGCCAAAGGTTTTGTAGCCTACCCGGTGAGGAACTTCTAAGGCCCAAGTTTCTTGTAGTAGGCAAATATCACAGGTGTCAATGTAATTTGCCCACTCTGGGTCTTTTAAGTTCTTATAAACACCTGCAATGTTCCATGATAAGATAAGTAAGCAAGGGTCAGTATTCTGAGTGGCCGGGGGGGGGATCACTGTGCACGGATTGCGCATAGTGCCTACTTGCAGTGATGTTATGTCTTTCTCTGCAACCTTTATCTTTGCTCCAGCTACAGGGGTTGCACTCTCATCCCGACCACCCTCAGCTGTGCCACAGCATATATTTCCAGCTCTATAGAATGATCCCTTTTTCTGTGGAGCTGGATTAAACTTGTGCATCATAATCCTTTTTGGCTGTTTAGGCTGTTTATCATCATGGAAGTGTGCGGCGTATTTAGGTTTGGGGTAGCCTTTGCCCAAGTTACAGAAGCCATCGTATAATTCGTGGATGCAGTCAGGCATAGTGGCAAGTCAATCCACAGCATCCAAGCAGCTGAATCTGTTGAAGGTAGGAATGCCAGACCACATGTTGTAATCACCGTGTCCAACCAAGTTAGGAGCACCAGACCACGTATTATAATCTCCATACCTAACCAAGTTTGGGGCACTATCTGAATACTGCTTGACAGGATTCCAGTTGGGGCCGTGATGGATTTGTCTTGGTGGAGGATAGAAGAATGATAGGGGTCTGGCTTCAATAGGGGGGTTCATACCGTACGATTTCCAATTGCAGATTTGTTCAGCACTCTGGGGTTCCTCAAAGGATATGACAATGCAATCGCCCGTGATTGATTTTGCAGTTGGCCCTACCCATGGTACCCTCCTAACCATGAGGATCTTACTTTTCAGGTGGTTAGGAATAGGTTTGTATTTGTTTAGCCAAAAAATCACTTTGTTTTTTAGCGATTGGAAATTTTCTTCGTATTGACTGTCCAGCTCTGGCACCCCTGTGAGAACAGCTACAAATGTACTAGCGTCTGGTGGCAAATCTATGTATCCTCCTCTAAAATTATTGCGAGTATGGTTGGACTGGTAGTTTGGTTTATGGGAGGCATTAGAAAAGATTTTGTCCTGCATGGATTGAATGCCTGCAGCACTAATGTAGGGATAGGTAGGAATATTAGGTTGAGGTTTGTGTAAAATGGATGTGCTCTGATTGAAAGAGTGAGAAGAAGAGGGAATTTGTGGTAAGGGAGAGTTGGTATGTACTTGGTTTTTCTGAATCGATTTATTAGTAGTGTTTGCAGCTGTAGCCGTGGAAGTTGAAGGGGTTGGATTTAGTTGGTTTTTAGTACTACTTGATTGAGTAATGTTTGTGTTATTAGCTATCCCTACCTTTTTTTGCTGCACATCTAATGACTTAGTATGTGATTCTTTCGATGTAGTCGGGACAAGGACCGGAACTTGCTGGGTGACTCTAGGCACTTCAGTACAATTAAGACTTATACTGGAAAGAGTGATAACACTTTTCTCAACTTCTAGAAGCTGGTTCTCAATTCCAGTTAACCTGGTTTCTAATGGTTTAAGTAATCTCTTGAGCGTTTCCCATACTATTTTTAAAAATTCCTCTCTTCCACCATCTGGTTCTACCATGACACAAGGGGCTCTCTGTCCTTCACTACCTGAATGATCAGACTTATCTAGGGAAATGTGCTCATCTATGCTGATGTTAGTAATGTCAGTGTTAGCTAGTGCTAGATCATGTGCAGAGCTCTCAGATATTACAGCAGGCGTATTAGGAGTCCCACCCTTAATGTTATGACTAAGAGTAATTTTTGCTTTTTTCCTAGCAAAAGCGGTGAGATGCTTACGCTTTCTTTTGTGCTTTAATGGAGCTTTGGCTGGCGAATTGTTTTTAGAAGACTCTGTTTCGACTGGCAACTGGCTAGTAGGTATTGGACATGCGGTTGGAATCGTCTCTGCTAATGAATTACAGGGCACCCCATCTGGGAGGACTTCGACAGTCTCCTTTGAGGGTGTCAACTGAGATGAGGTTCCTGACTCAGCCCTAGCTAGAGGCCCATGGGGCTCCAGGTTAGTAGGAGGAATTAATTCCTCTGCTACCGAGTGCACCTCGGCTAAGGCTATGATTGGTTTTGGGCCAGAAATGCGCTCAGGAGTTTTAGATGTAGCAATACTGCCTAGGGAAGATTTTTTCCTAAGCGCAAGTTCAGTTGAGAGCCTCCTGGCGCATTCAAGTTCAGTTGATACTCTATGCTGAAGTTTGGTAATTTCATTGTCAATTGAGAGGCTGGTCCTGGTGATGAAGTCGTCTAGGGTGCCTGTGGCTTTTTTGGGAATCTTTGTGGCCTTACTCCTAGTTTCACGTAAGGACATTATGGGGAAGGAAGGAAGGAAAGATACAATAAATACGTAAAATAGTGCTGGTATGCTACTGAGACTCAAGAGGATAAAACCAAGGGGAGTGGCCCGGTCCGGTCTCAATCGGTCTCTAACGGCCTAAAACGGCCCTGTCTTTGCCCAGTCTTAGCCCGGGCTGCGTCCCGCGCTGCGGGAGTGGGCTGGTGTTATGAGGCCTCAGGAGGGCGGGGGGCGGGCCAGCAGGGAGAGCGGACCGGAAGCTCTCCGTCGGTCTAGCAGGGACTTCTGGGATTTGAGGTCCCTGCACGCTCGCAGCCCCGCTGCAGCCACACGCCCAAGCCGCTTACCTCCTTACTGCCTCTACGCTCCTCGCTCGCAGCTGCTGGTGTGTCTCCCTCCTCTCGCTGGCGAAGGGGCACCCGCGAAGCGGGTGCGCCGAGAAGTGGTTGGATGCCGGGTGAAGACAAGATGAGGCAAGGTGAGCCGCTCTGACTCGTTGTTGTCGCTAGTTTCCTCCGTTTAGGGCTTGAATGTGGCAATAGTGTCCAAAACAGTGTCAGATATTGCTGATGGCCTTTAACCATTGGCACCTCCAATGATATCTTTCTTTTGCAGGGCAGTGTCTTTTACTTGAATTTTTGTTTCGCCTTTTCTTTTATCTTCTTGCTTGACCGGTGATTCACTGAACTTATCATGAAACTGGGTTAATTGTGTGAAGATTGGGAAAGGTTTCAATTTCTGCATAATGGAGGCTAAGCCATAAGTTCCTTCTTTTGCAATACTTATTCAGCTTCTTTAGTTGCGTTTTATTTTTCCTTCTTCATTACTTTTAAGGTACTTTTTTCATCGACCATCTCCTTTCTCCTCCACTCCTTAATTTATTGCCTTTACTATAGTTGCACTATGTGCTCCCAGATCACCTGATATTTAATCTGGCGCTGTATTTGGGGGAGAATTGTTAGCTGTTCTTTCTCCCCGCTTGCCCATTGTTCTTTCTGGGGGCAAGCATTTTGCATTCTTTGTCATAAGTTCTTCAACATTATTATCCTTTCGCTCCTGTGGTGTTAATGGCAATACCCATCTATGTATCCTGTACAAAGACTGAAATGACCACCGGTAGAATGGCTAATTTGTCCACGATTGCCTCACCCTGGCAATATACTGGTTTATCCGTGGCAATATCTTGCACCCACCTTATTATTTTGTTTAATTGCTCCAATTTGGCATCAATTGTCATTCTGAATGTAGCTTAAGTTTGTAGCTCATTAATTTGCATATCCAATTTATCTACAGTTAGCCTGCTTGCTTTAGTGATAGCTGATAATGTTTTTATTAGGGCATCGCCCTCTGTGGCTCCTTTGGCAGCGATGGTACTTGACAGAGTCCCAGAGGTTGCAGGGCAATAATTTGTCAGCTTGCCCTCTTCCTCCCCCTCTGATGGAATATACTTCTGATCATATTCTGTTGCAATTGTTGCGAACAAAGGGGTCCATTAGGATGGCGGGCGGACTTTGTCCGCCCGCCACCCTAACGGAGATCGGGACCGCCCGCCATAATGGCGGGGGTCCCGTTGTGGGTATTAGGATGTGCCCGCCACAGTGGCGGGCACATCCTATATGTTTTACATTGTGGCGCGCGGTGCTCTCTGCACTGCCCGCCACAATGTAAAACATAAGTTGGCGCATTCACCCATGCAAAGCGGCAGGCACCGCGCGGTGCCTGCCGCTTAGCATATGTACATGTGGGGGGGTACCATAGGTACCCCAATGTGCCCCCCCCCGACAGTGGCGCCGACCTGGGGGCCCTGCAGGGGGCCCCCGCAGCAATCTCCGCATGCCTTTCCGTGGTGGCATTGCCACTGCGGAAAGGCCCACACATTTTGCCATCGTAATATGGCTGGCGGTGTCCATTGGACACCGCCACCATATTAATCTATTACCGCCGCGGTCGCAAGGCGACCGCAGCGGTAAAGTGGCGGACGGTCTTTCCGTCCGCCGCTGTCCCCTCCGCCATCCTAATTTGGCTGAGGGGAAAACGAAGGTGGTTGTTGGGCGGATTGCCTCCGCCAGGGTGCGGTGGCCACCACCACCCTGGCGGAGGCAATCCGCCCGATATCCTAATGGACCCCAAAGGATCTTTCTCCTCCTCCTCCTCCTCCTCCTCCTCAGCAACCGCTGCTATCTAAGGAGATTCAGCATCTGATTTGATTTTACCAGGGCCTGGGGTAAGCTGTTCTCTAGTATACAGTGGTTGTTGTCTAATTATGATCTTCAGGAAAAAGCATGGGACTGAGCCTGCAGGGCTCCACCTTTCTTTTTCCCTTTGAAGGTGATGCGCTCCTCTGCGTTTCCTCTTATTTTCAAGAACACTTTCTTTATTTGCACTTATTCTTTCAATTCCCCCATGTCCCTCTAGTGGGTCCTCTCCCAGCATTATAGATTTTTAACTCATTGAGTGAGGTTGAGGGATTTCTTGTTTGATCTTGCCAGCATGAGTTACATTTAAGCATCTTTCACTCATTGATTCCATTCTGCCACCCTCTGACTGTTTGGCTTGTTGATCAGTATCAGTCAACATTACCACATTCGTTGCACAATCAGCCAAGATACAGAAATCCCTTATTGAATTTACCCCTTACCTGGTGTGCTTTGATCTCCATAAAGTCATCTTGCCATTGACTAGGGGTGGAAGACTGCGTTTTCCACTTCCGGGGATGAGACATCTGATTGGCCATCAGACTAGTCACGTGAAGTAATTTTTGAGTTGCGGTTTCTCATTGAGGAACTTTTCAAAGATGACTTCTAGTGATGGATATATATATATATATATATATTTTGCAAAACAAGGGATGCAGTAGTCTTGGATGAATTTTCAAAACTTATTTATTATCCCATGTCTGCCATCAAGTGTCATTCGGGGATATGTAGTTTTACACATATTCAAACAAATTTTATACACAACAGAAAGACATTAGCGCTTCATGTCATTACATTACATTGCTTTTGTATCTAGCATACATTGTTTTTAAGCTGGCTTTTATACTTTTATGGTTTATGTGTGTCTCACATAAAAAACGATGTGTTTAGGTTTAGTACCACTTTTTTCAAGTCAGTTTTTGAATTCTGTTTCCTTAGCATTTTCATGGGTATAGTGCCCCTTTCTTTGAAATTTACTATCCAGTCTTGGACACACAGTCTGAAGGTTAGTTCAAAGATGTACATACAGTTCTTCGGCGTTATTTATACCCCCCGGGTATTTAGTCCTGAATCTTATAATCCGGCGTGACTACATCTGACGTAGCTTTTTCACACGGTCTTCCCGTCATTCTCCTATGGGTACCATTTTGATTCCGTAGAAGCACATTGCTCTCCAATCTCTGTTTTGGCAGGTACTTACATGTTTAGCTATGACATACAACATATTGTCATTTTTTACTGCCCATATGTGCTCCAGTATTCGTTTTTTCAACATACACGTTGTACTCCCTATATATTTCATGCCACACTTCCATTCTATTACATAGATTACAAATGTTGAGCTACATGTGATGTTTTGGTCGATTTGCATCATTTTTCCATTTGGTTTCAAGATTTTTGTCATGCTACGACCTATCTTGCATGCTTTGCACAAATCACATGGTTTGAAACCCTTACGTTGATTGGTTAACCAATTTGTTTGTGTTTTCTTTTGAAAAGGGCAATTTACCAATAGGTCCTTAAGGGAGACATTTTTTCTGTACATTATTGTTGTTGTTTTGCCAACGATTTCACCTATATCCGGATCCCCAGATATCAGGCGCCAGTACTTCCTCATTTTATTTGCAATCAATCCACTTGTCTTGCTGTAGGTGGTAATGAATCTTGGTGGATCTTTTTCCTGGGAGATTTGGGGGTTTTCAATTAATGTCTCTGCTCTTGTTTTTAAGTCAGCTCTTTGTTTACATTTGTTTAATATTTGTTAGTTATATCCTCCAAGTTTAAATCTGTTTTTGCTTTCTTGAATCTTCTCCTCTGCATCCTCTTTTTTTGTGCAGTTTCTTTTCATATGTATGGATTCTCTATACGGAATGCTGTTCAGGAGTGGTTTGGGGTGGAAACTGGTTCCATGAAAATCACTGTTTGTTGATTTTTTTTTGCAGAACAGTGTGGATTCGATCTTCCCATTTTCTATGTACACTTTGGTGTCAAGGAAGTCGATTTGCCTCTTATGTGTTGTACATGTGAATTGTAAGCCAATCTCATTTTGATTTAGTATAGAGAAATAGTTCCTGTATTCCTGATCTGTTACATTCCATATCAGGAACACGTCATCTATGTAGCGGGCCCATAGATGACCAGCTTCAAATACATTTAATATTCTGCGTTCCATGCAATGGTTCTCTCCCACCACCCTATGGTGATGTTTGCATAGTTCGTGTAAAATGAAATCCCCATGGCAGTACCACACTCTTGTCGGAATAACTCTTTCTTGAATAAAAAGATATTATTGGTTAGACAGATTTGTATCATCTTTAAAAGCATTATTGTATGTTCCAACTCTGATATGTTTCGTTGTTTCCAAAAATATTGGCAGGCTGGTAATCCAACTTTGTGTCTGATTGACGTATACAACGAAACAACATCTATCGTCACCAAAAGATAGCCTGGATTCCATTCTATTCCCATTAGTATCCTGAGGAAGTCACCTGTATCCTTTAGATAGGAGCTCATATTCTGTGCTATGGGTGCTAGGAACTTATCCACATATTTTGACATATTCTCATAGAGAGAGCTACATGAAGAAACTATCAGCCTTCCTGGGGGACTTATTAAAGTCTTCCTTTCATCATCACTTAATAGTTGTTTCTCATACCATACTTGTACATTGTCCTTCAGTTCTTTCAACATTTTGTCCATCAGATTCTTTTGAAGTCTTGAGTAGTTGTTTGTGTCATTGAGTTGTCTCAATGCCTCATTGACATAATCCTTGGTATCCATTATGACAGTATTTCCCCCCTTATCAGCCGGTTAAATATCGGAGCAAGACTACATTTACCAGAATGCCAGGGGCGAACCTTGCCTGAGAGGTCAGCGGTCTGCTCCCACATCCTGTTTTCGAGTGATAAGAATTGTTATGAAGTTATCAGTTGGAAAAAGGTATGTAGAAACAATAGCATAATATCAAAACTTACTTATGGGGTGGTGGAAGCAGGGGCTTCTGGACGATGACGAGTTTAAATGTTTTAGAAACGAAAATCTGAAGGCAACATGTCTGTACCTGTTACCTAAGGTACCTAAACATCCTAAAAAGCCACCAGGATGACCAATCGTCTCGTTAAATGAAGAATCCGTAGAGAATACATCCATATTTTTAGACTATTTTCTGTCCCCATATGTCCCAGACCTAAGGTCTTACTGTAAGAACATTACAGATTTTTTAAAGCAAATCCATGACATCAAGTGGGAAAATGGTTTTGTTATGATTTCCCTAGACATGTCTTCTCTTTACACACGCATTGTTCAACACAAAGGGGTTGAAGCCTGTATGTATGATCTACAATGCCAGCCTATAGACAGGCTTAATCACACACTTAAGCTTGAACAAATGATGCTCTATTGTTTACAGGGGAATATTTTTCTCATCGATACCACACTGTATTGGCAGATGTCCGGCACTGCCATGGGTACCTGCTTCGCCCCCAGACTGGGCTATTCCTTTGACTGGTGGCAGGAATAGGTGGTCTGGACTGATACCTTTGAAAAATATACAGAACATGTGCCATTGTGTCTGAGATACCCATATTGGTTGCTGGTGCTTGGCCGATATCCATGCGTAACTCTGCTGTAACTATATTTAGAACTATTTTCCATTTTATTATTCTGTAATCATTTTCTATCTATTCTTCTTTTCTAAGTCTTTCTTTCTTTATTCCTTGGTAGGGGGTGTTGTATCCTCCGTGATCTATACATTTTATATTGGGTGTACATTCACATTGGTCAGGACTAGAGTTTGTGTATGGTTCTATTTGTGGACACTTGTCCTTTATTGTATTTTTTTATCCCTGCAAACTTCTTGACTTGCTGTCAATGATTGGTATCTGCAATGGTGCGCGCACAATTAGCCATTGGCTCTTGAATAGGAGGTCGTTATTTAGGTTCCTCCGCCATGTCTCATATAGGGGGGGCCAATATCTATTTATGATATAGGTTAGATCTGGGGGTCTCTAGTTTGCAATGGTATTCACCTTTGTCCAAATAGGGAACCTTACTGCTAAGTCTGGATAATAATCACTGCTCACCCCCTTGGTAGCTTGGCACGAGCAGACAGGTTAATCTCAGAGGCAGTGTAAATATACACAGTAATACAGTGAAAACACTACAGATGGACACAACACAGGTTTTATCAAAATAAGTATTCTTTATATAGACTTAAAGACAAGACCACAAACGATAAACATCCACAATACTACACTTAAGATTGCTTTAAAGATGATAAAAGTTACTTAGTTCAAGTTGATGATAAATGTGACAAAGTTCTCAACAAAGTTCCTGGATGCGTAACGCAAAGTAAACAAAAGGCTTGCAAAAGGGGGATGCGTCGGTTCCGTGATCCAGGGGAGATGATACGTCGTGCTCAATGCTTGCGCAGAGTAGGGGGTGCGTCTTAATCCTTACCGGTGCAGAGGTGATGTGTAGATTCTCGGCCTGCGGGCCCGTTGCGGTGCGCAAGATGGCGCCTTGATGCGAGGCGATGATCCGGTTACGATGCGAGAAGATGGCGCCCTTGATGCGACGATGCGATGACGCTGCGATGATGATGCGTAGACGCCCTGGCAGCCTTGTGACGACTCTGTACTTTGGAGCCGCAACAGGCCCTGTGACACGCTTCTCGGGTGATGCCATGGCGACTCTCTTGATAGTGTCACGCTTCTCCGGTGATGCGACAGCAGGCAGCTTCGATGAACACAAGCTTCCAGGAAGATGCAGCGAAGGCTCGCTTCTCTGGGGATGCGACGAGTTCAGCTGCGGCGGTGACGTGCTTCCTCTCGATGCATCGCGCTTCCAGCTCCCAGCGACACGCAAATGTCTGGAGTTTAGAATTCCCAGTAAGGAAATTCAGAGGGGAGCTGGAGATGAAGTCTTTTGTCCCTGAGACTTCAGCAGGAGGCAAGCACAGTTCAAGCCCTTGGAGAATATTCTGTAAATGATGAAAGTCCTTCAAAAGTTCCTTATCCTTTCCTTGGCAATGAAGCAACCACGGCAGGCCAATCAGCAAACAGCACACTTGAAGAGGGGCAGTCAAACTCCTTCAGCTTCCTTGGTTCTTCTCCTTGGCAAAAGGTTTCTTGTTCCAGAAGTGATCTAATTTCTTGGGATCAGGGTCCCAATATATATACCCCAAAATCCTTTGTTCTCTGAAGGCAGAGAGGCCTCTGCCTAGTCCAAACCAGTTCCTGAGCACTTTGTTTACATGACTCTCTTCTTCCTTTCACTGTGCAGGGCAGAGACATCAGCCGCCCCACAGGAGGTGGAGCAAGCACAGGGGTGGGAAGGTACAGCTCTGGAGAACTTTGTTGACACGATTCCTTCTCTCCTTTCACAGTGCAGGGCAGAAACAGCAGACAAGCCTCAGGAGGTGGAGCCAGCATTGTAGAGGGCAGGCCCAGTCCTATTCAGGTCCCAGGTGCGACTCCTCCCTCCCATCTAGATGCAGATCTCTCTATTCACCACTGGGCTGCCCCAGCCTGTCTCATGGAAACCCCCAGCCCTGTCACTCACACCCCCAGACAAGGAATACACAACCTAGCAGAGGCAGGTCTGGATAGTTAGGCAAGAAAATACCTACTTTCTAAAAGTGGTATTTTCAAACACAGAATATTAAAACCAACTTTACTAAAAGATGTAGTTCAGGCATATTAAATTTGAATTTCTATCATGTTCCCTGAGTCAGTTAGGATTATAAGAATGTAATAATCTAACTGCCCATTCTAGGAGAACAGGTAGCCTTGCAATAGGGAAAAACAAAAAAGGCTGTAATTCACTATTAGGACATGCTACACAGACCAGAGGATGTCCTACCTTATACTTACAATGCACCCTGCCTTGGGCCTACCATAGGGGTGTCTAACATGAATCAAAGGGAAGGTTTAGGGACTGGAAAGTGGGTGCACTTGCCAAGTCGACATGGCAGTCACAGATTGCACACAGGCCTTGCAATGGCAGGCCTGAAACACACTTTACAAGCTGCTTCTGTGGGTGCCATAACCAGTGCTGCAGGCCCACCAGCAGCATTTGAATTACAAGCCCTGGGCACACATGGTGCACTATACTAGGGGCTGCCAAGTAAATCAAATAACCCAATCATGGAATCACCAATTAGTACATCAATTTAACATAGGGAGCACTTTCACTGTGGCACTAAATAGTGGTGGCACAGTGCCCAAAGCATATAACCAGCAAAACATATCAAAACAGAGGAGGCAATCTGTCAAAATGGAAGGGAGACTCACGCCAATGATGCCAGGTCTAACAATATATATCTCCTTTAATGTGTACATGGACAATAAACTGCATGTCCAATAGGTATATAGACAGCAAGCTATGTGTTCGGGATGATATCCAAATAAGGTGTTTATCACACAAATACCTAAACGATCTTGTTGTTACCTGAATCTATTCTTATCACTGATTTACTCACATTTGCATATTAATGTAACTAGGCACTTTATTTTTCCAGAGTGTGATAATCCGGACTGAAATTTATTTATGTTGTACATGGAAAGTGTTAAGCTCGGATCCATGTTTCACATTCATCTGAAATACTATGAATTCAGGAATGATATTTCCGGTATCAAATGTAAAAATTCAATGCTATTCGTATTCTATTCATTGTATTCCATTATACTTTCTTATTTTAATTTTCATTTCCAAAAACTAGAATGGCAACAACTGTATGATTTTATCCTTGGCCATTAGAGGTAACAAGCAGAAATACTATGGCATTAGCGATTACATGAATGTTGCAATGCGGAAATAAGTCCTCTATATCAAGGATATTGGTATGACGTACGATACGTATTTATACACTCTCCTCACATTCGGTGTTGATTCAATGTAAATGATTTAAAATGCAAAAGTTTGTGACTATGTCATTTGAGCTAAAACATTTGTCATTATTATTGGTTATTCTCAATTTTGATTATGAGATCGAAAATCATGTTTTTTCATTATTAATTAACTGTGCATGAAAAGTAACGCTTCCTTGTCTATTATGACGCATTATGATTTAAATATCTTCCTGTCAACATTCTGGTAACTTGACAAAGGCCTTTACGGCTGAAAAGCGTTGTTTTGTCTGGGCGATTAAAACACTCGTAACATCGGGACAGTGTGCCGCCTCATTCCTTGAGTTTGAACTGTTCTTTGAAATTTGTGGTTGACCAATAGCACGGCAGGCACCGACGCACATGGGCAGGGGTGCAGCATTTTGCGGGCACTTCGTTGGATATATATATATATATATATATATATATATATATATATATATATATATATATATATATATATTACCTACTGGCGGTCGCCAGTAGGTATATATAGTTAGGATTTTTTCTCTATGGGATTTTTGAAAATTCTATGTCTAATAACTTTGGCGTTTGTGGACGGAATTGGCTGAAATTTTCAGGAAAATGGAACATTTTGTTTCTGAGCAGCCCCTGACAATTTGGGGGGGTTTCATCGAGGGGGGGCCGAGAAAAAAGGGGGGTCCCAAAACGCGTTTTTCCCATGTTAATTTCCATAGGGCGGTTGGCCGCACTTTTAGCTCGAACGGCTGAATGGATCTGCACGAAACTTGGCAAAATTGTAGGGACTGTTAGCCCGATGTGCCTTTGCTAGGTCTCAATATATGTGCTCCAGTGGATTTTGAGTAATTTAGGTTAAAAAAAAGATATATATCTGGGCGGAGCCTAACCACACATCTGATCTGATTGGCTGTCAGCACTTCATCCAAGAAGTGTTGGCAGCCATCTTGGGACCAATATACATGATAGCACCTCATTAAAAAGCAATGTAGTTTATAGAGGGTTTTAGGACTTTAGTTACATTATAAATCATTTGTTGATGGTACCATACTCGTTTTAGGAATTGTGGTGGGTTCTAAGGTGATTTTACCATGTGAAAAAACCTTCTGCTGTGATATCATGAATATTGTTTGAAAGAAAACTAATATCTCATGATTTTCCCACAGTGGTTTGGAAGGGGATCTGTAAGCTAAACTGAAAGCATATTTTCTGTAAATTCACATTATCTTTCTCAGTCATGTGAAAATGAAGTCTGACATTCTCAGTAAAAAATGTACATCCAACAAGGACAGAGACTGTCAGTTGATTCCTTTGTGTTCTACTGCAGCCTCCTAGAGTGTTCTAAAGAACAACTAGAGCGCTAACAGTCCTACTTATTACAAAGGTATGGCACACCTGAAGCCATCTTGATTGGAATAAAGTGGTAACTCTTAAAACATTTAATTTAAAAAGAAACAACATGAGGGGGTATATTTTGCCATAGAAAGTATGATTAGTGCTGCAGAATGAAAAATTAGGGCACATTTTGAGTGACTTCTCAAATCCTTTTCTATTTCATTAAAACATTCTGACATGCAGTCTCCCAAAATGGCCACCAGAGACAAAAGAGCCCAAATGTAGCCCAAATATCACCCAGATGTAGCCCAAGTATAGCCCAATGACAGAATGTCCCAGAGTGTTCTAAAGAACAACTAGAGCGCTAACAGTCCTACTTATTACAAAGGTATGGCACACCTGAAGCCATCTTGATTGGAATAAAGTGGTAACTCTTAAAACATTTAATTTAAAAAGAAACAACATGAGGGGGTATATTTTGCCATAGAAAGTATGATTAGTGCTGCAGAATGAAAAATTAGGGCACATTTTGAGTGACTTCTCAAATCCTTTTCTATTTCATTAAAACATTCTAACATGCAGTCTCCCAAAATGGCCACCAGAGACAAAAGAGCCCAAATGTAGCCCAAATATCACCCAGATGTAGCCCAAGTATAGCCCAATGACAGAACGTCCCAGAGTGTTCTAAAGAACAACTAGAGCGCTAACAGTCCTACTTATTACAAAGGTATGGCACACCTGAAGCCATCTTGATTGGAATAAAGTGGTAACTCTTAAAACATTTAATTTAAAAAGGAACAAAATGAGGGGGTATATTTTGCCATATGAATTATGATTAGTGCTGCAGAAAGAAAAATTAGGGCACATTTTGAGTGACTTCTCAAACCCTCTTCAATTTCATTAAAAAATTCTGACATACAGTCTCCCAAGATGGCCACCAGAGACAAAAGAGCCTAAATGTAGCCCAAATATCACCCAGATGTACCCCAAGTATAGCCCAATGACAGAATGTCCCAGAGTGTTCTAAAGAACAACTAGAGCGCTAACAGTCTTACTTATGACAAAAGTATGGCACACCAGAAGCCATCTTGATTGGAATGAAGTGGTAAGTCTGAAAACACTCAATTTAAAAAGGAACAACATGAGGGGGTTAATTTTGCCATAGAAAGTATGATTAGTGCTTCAGAAAGAAAAATTAGGGATCATTTTGAGTGACTTCTCAAATCCTCTTCTATTTCATTAAAAAAATTCTGACATGCAGACTGAAACATGCACTTTGAATACCAGCAGCAGACGTCCCTGGTGAGCAGTAGCTTTACTACAGTGATCTAATGTGCAACTAGAGTGCTAACATTCAGAATTTATGGCAAATGTGTGACACATCTGAATGCCTTCTTGATGGAACCAAAGTAAACAAGCATTGAAAATGCAATAGATCTCGCCCTCGTTTAAGTTAAAGCCATTCTGTTTGTAATGAGGTGGCTTTTTAGCTTTGCTTTTATTAGTGTTTTTTCAACTTTCATGTAAATAACATGCATCTGTATGCATATAAGTATATGTATGCATGCATTTATGTTTGTATTTATATAGATATACAGATGATATATGTTTATATATGTATGTATATATATATATATATTCACTGAAAAAACCATAGGCTATAGACCATATATAGTTAGGAATTAGCATTTACAAAACCTTGAAAATTCACTGAAAAAACCATAGGTTATAGACCATATATAGTTAGGAATTAGCATTTACAAAACCTTGAAAATTCACTGAAAAAACCATAGGTTATAGACCATATATAGTTAGGAATTCGCATTTACAAAACCTTATTTTACTCACACAAAACCATTGAAATTCCATATATAGTTAGTTGCACTAACTATATATCGCGCACCCGCAATCCACTGCTGATGATGTCACATATTACATCATTCATGACATGGTCAGTGACATCACTGATGACATCACTGATGACATCTCAAATGACATCACTGATGACATCACTGATGACAACATCCAGTGACTGTATGTTTCTGTAAAGTTAAAATATGTCTTACATATTGAAGAATGAGTGGCTGTATAAGTGTCTGGATGAAGGATTTAGTAGGTGCATGACTGACTGTATGAGTGAGTGATTAAATGTGTCTCACTGAGTGCATGGGTTAGTGACTAAACTGTCTTAATTTGTGCATCATTATGTCTGTTGTTCTGTAAACTGTTGCATGTGTTGATAAGTAGCTATATGAGTAACTATATGGGTTATTGATTGGTTGCCCAAGTATTTGTATGGGAGACTGAGTGTGTGTGTGGGTGGCTGGGAGGTGTATGACTCTGTGCATAGATGTGTGAGCAGTTGATTCACTAGATGTATGGTTTCAAAAGTGCAAGTGGAAACAGCTGTATGGGCGGTTGACTGTGTGCATGAGTGTATTGGTGAGTGAATGGATATCTCAGTGCTACATGTCAAAGTAAGTACATATGTAAAACACAGTACATGTGAGAGTTGACATATATAAATAACTGTGCATAAGAGCCAGTGAATGTGTGAGTGGCTGTATGGATCATTGTGAACTTGTATCAGGGATTGTATAAGAGAGTAAATATGTGTTAGTATATGTTTGAATAAGTAAAGTTTGTATAACTGTATAGTTGAGGAAATGGAGGTGTGATTGATTCTTTGCATGACTGACTAGGTGTGTGAGTAACTCCATGGATGAGTGACAGTCTGTGAGTGTCTGTTCACACTGATTGTATCTAAGGTTATATTAGAGTCTGAAGAGGTTCATCGTATTATCACATGAATGATATCATCAGTGATGTGATCAGTAATGTCAAATGAGATGTCATCAGTGATGTCATCAGTGATGTCATTTGAGATGTCATCAGTGATGTCATTTGAGATGTCATCAGTGATGTCATCAGTGATGTCACTGACCATGTCATGAATGATGTAATATGTGACATCATCAGCAGTGGATTGCGGGTGCGCGATATATAGTTAGTGCAACTAACTATATATGGAATTTCAATGGTTTTGTGTGAGTAAAATAAGGTTTTGTAAATGCGAATTCCTAACTATATGTCATTTGAGATGTCATCAGTGATGTCATCAGTGATGTCACTGACCATGTCATGAATGATGTAATATGTGACATCATCAGCAGTGGATTGCGGGTGCGCGATATATAGTTAGTGCAACTAACTATATATGGAATTTCAATGGTTTTGTGTGAGTAAAATAAGGTTTTGTAAATGCGAATTCCTAACTATATATGGTCTATAACCTATGGTTTTTTCAGTGAATATATATATATATATATATATATATATTCACTGAAAAAACCATAGGTTATAGACCATATATAGTTAGGAATTCGCATTTACAAAACCTTATTTTACTCACACAAAACCATTGAAATTCCATATATAGTTAGTTGCACTAACTATATATCGCGCACCCGCAATCCACTGCTGATGATGTCACATATTACATCATTCATGACATGGTCAGTGACATCACTGATGACATCACTGATGACATCCCTAATTCTATGTCAGGACGGAGGCGAGGATTATGCAGTCCTTTCTTCTCTTTATTATAATCAGCACTTCAAAGAAAACCAATCAAAACGTTTTTCTTGAACCACAACTCCCATGAGCACATGGGAAAACAGTGTCCATAGCAACCAACAACCAATGATGGATCCGTCCGCCGTATAACTAGCCATGACGTCCTCTTCTATTCCTCTTTCTTCTCTGCTCGTCAGATAAGTCAAACCTTTTATCTTCCTGACGTTTGGTTGTCTTGTGTAGATTAAATTGTTTTGCTTGTGCAATAGCGCTTGCTTTGCGGTGCGCTTGATTTGCTTTCAGATCCTCGGCAGTTCGACGTGCGTCAGGCGCTGCTTGCGCCGTCTCTGCCGTTCCCCTCATCGCGGGCTCTGTGGAGAGCGCCTTCGCTTCCCCTTAGCTCCGTAGGGCGCCGCTGTTCGGGTTAAGGCTGCGACTGCGGCGCTTGCCCCTCGGATCGGTGCGCTGAGGCAGGTTATCACCTGACTCACCAACCCTCGCCTGACACCGGGCCGGTGTAGTTACGCGCCCTCGTGCGGTCGTCAGTCACCGCACCCTTAATTGACAGCGGTACTGTCTGAGCACCGGCGAGGGGGCTACCTTCTGTAATTAGTTAAAGGTGTTTAGTGCTCTCACCCTCACACAATGCAGACTGCTGATCAGTCGGCTCCCCTCACTCAGGGGACGGAAGAACCTGGCTGCTCCCAACCACTGCCGCCGGCGGTTGGCCGCGCGTTGTCACAGGCGCTGGGTTCGGTGCTGGCTCCTTTGCGGGAGAGTGTGGAGGCCCTCACTCAAAGTCTCCCCGGGGTGTTCAGTGGTGCAGTTCCTGCGAACCGCGGAGCCAAAGGCGCGCAGGGGGGGGGGGGGGGGGGGGAGTCGGCGAAGCGTCACGCGGGGCACTTGGAAGAGTTCGACCGCCTGAGGGAATCCTTCCATAAAAGTGCGCGAACGCTTAAAAGTTTACCCTGCCGGGAGGGCTTCTTCCCCAGAGATGATGGCGACGAGGTCGCCCCGAATTCAGACCTAGATGATGGTTTCCCCTTGGAGGGAGAGGGTGTAATTGAGGACGATACCTCCTCGGACGATGAGGATGAGGGCTCAGGACGCCCTTGGCGCCCTGCGTCGCACTCCTCAGAGTCCCTGGAAGGGGATGACAAAGTCCCGGACATGTTTGACCCGGCGAGGATCTACCATCCGCGTTCGTCGGAATGGACCCCAGATCCCAAGGTGGCGGCGTATGTAGCTAGTAAGGTGCGCCAGCCTCTGGAGAAGGAATTTCGGACCCGCATGCGGGGTGAATGCCCTCGACCTAAGCTGGAGGGCAGAGTGGCAGCCACTCCTGATATTGACGAGAAACTGTATGCGTTCTTCGCCAAATTTATGAAAGACCCCAGGAAGGGTATTGATCGCTCCTGGCGCAGCTGCCAGGATAAGCTTCTGGACGCCGTAGGCCCCGTCACCCAGATCATCCAGTTGGCCGAGAGGGCCAAGGAGTCGGGGTCTCCGATGTCCACGGAGGTCGTGGCAGGTTGGGCTCAGCGGGCCCTATGCTTCCTGGGGAACGCAAATTGTGCGTTGGCGGCAGAGCGGAGGAGATTCCTCCTCATTAAGATAGATCCGAAACTAGGAGATCTGGCCACGTCGGAGGCGGGCCCTATTGCACAAGGCAGGCTTTTTGGGGAGCCTTTTATTAGGGAACTAAACAAGTTCGTGACAACTTTCTCTGCACTCGACAGAGCACAGACGTCCATAAAGAAAATTTTTCCTGGACGGGTTTTTGCAGGGGCCGGACGAGGACGGGGTCGCTCCTCCGGCCGCCAGCCCCAGCAAGGCCCTAACAACAAGGCCCAGCAGCGCCGAAATAATGGCTGGAACGATGGACGCCAGGGGAACTTCTACCCTAGCAGAGGCGCCGGCCGAGGGCGCGGCAGAGGTTACCACGGCGGTGCAAACGCACCAGGAGGCCCCTCCGGTGAGTGTTACCCTTTTTTCCCCAGTCGTTCTGGGAGGGAGGCTTCGGGATCACCTCCACAACTGGAGCAAGATCTCCTCAGACCCGTGGGTACACCAGACGGTCAGAGGGTTCAGGATAGAGTTCTATGGCACTCCCCTCCAGAGGGTTCGCCCTCGTCCCTTGGTTTTCTCCTCAGAGGACAAGCATCTTGTCGACACGGAAATCGCAGATCTCCTCAGAAAAGGCGCGATTCGCAGAACGCGCCTGCACCCTTCGGGCTTCCTCAGCAATATTTTCCTGGTCCAGAAAAAGGACAAAGGGTTCCGCCCGGTTATCAATTTACGAGAATTCAACGAGTGGTTGGTCTACCGCCACTTCAAGATGGAGGGCATCCATCTTCTCCGGGACATTCTCCTTCAAGGGGATTGGATGGTCCGTCTGGACCTGAAAGACGCGTATCTCACGGTACCGATCTTTCCCCCTCACAGGCGCTTCCTTCAGTTCCTGTGGAACGAGGAGGTTTACGAATTCCAAGCCCTTCCGTTCAGCCTCTCGTCGGCCCCATGGTGCTTTACGAAGCTCCTTCGGCCAGTGGTGGAAACACTACGCGAGAGGGGGGTTCGGATGATCATCTACCTCGACGACATCCTGATCATGGATCAATCGTCGGATCGTCTGCGGTCACACTTGACCATGACTATTGCCCTGCTCCAGGACCTGGGTTTTGTAGTGAATGCCCCGAAATTGGATCTCCTCCCGAAGAAACAAATCTCTTTCCTGGGCTTCCTCATAGATTCCGACGCGGCGAGCCTCAGTCTCCCGCAGCAGAAGGTGAACAAGATCCGCAAGGAACTTTCTCAGACCCTGAGGAGAGACAGGATCTCCCTTCGGCATCTGGCTCGTATTGTGGGCCTCCTCTCCTCCTCGATCCAAGCGATCTTTCCGGGCCCACTACACTACAGGGCTCTTCAACGCCTGAAGGCACAACACCTCCGGAAAGGCCTGACTTATTCCGAGCTCATCTCCTTTACGGAGGAAACGAGAACGGAGTTGCGTTGGTGGATAGAACACATGAGTGCATGGAACGGGAGAGCGATCTTCGGATCCAGCCCGGATCTGATCATAGAATCGGACGCCAGCAGAGCGGGCTGGGGAGCCCGTTGCGGCGAGATCACGATGGGGGGCCGTTGGTCGGAGGACGAACTTCGTCTCCACATCAACTGCCTGGAGCTTTTGGCGGGCTCCTTTGCGATCAGGTCTCTGACGCAGAACAAAGTGTCGTGCTGTATTCTGCTGCGCATGGACAACATGTCAGCGGTTCAGTATATCAATCGCCTGGGTGGACCTCGGTCCAAGGCCTTAGCGAACCTGGCGAAGGATTTCTGGCACTATTGCCTGGAGAAACAGATTTCTGTCTCGGCGGAATATCTCCCGGGCACGCAGAACTCGATAGCGGACTGGCACTCCAGAAACTTCCTGGACTTCAGCGATTGGAGGCTGCACACAGCGGTCTTTCAGGCCCTGCAGGGGGCGTGGGGTCCGTTCACGCTGGACCTGTTTGCCTCCCGGCTCAACCGTCAACTTCAGAGGTTCGTGAGCTGGAGACCGGACCCGGAGGCAGTCGCGGTCGATGCCTTCTTACAGGACTGGTCGACGGAACAGGCGTACGCCTTCCCTCCTTTTCTCATGATTCCTCGAGTAGCGGCTCAAGTACGCCGCCAGCAGGTCTCTCTGGTCCTAGTGACCCCCTTTTGGCGGGCTCAGGCCTGGTTTCCCTCACTGCTGGAGCTGTCTTGGGACTGTCCAATTCAACTGCCCTCGTTTCCGTCACTACTTTCGGGGCCTCTGGGAGAGGGGCACCCGCTGGCACTTCAGGGGACCCTGGTCCTCATGGCATGGAGGATTTCCGGGGACGGTGGCAGGACGACCGCCTTTCGGCGGGAGCAGCAGAACTCATCAGCAGGGCCTGGGCCCCTGGTACGATCAAGAGGTACCGATCGGCTTGGCAACGGTGGCGTCGTTGGTGTCTGGGAAGACACGCCGATCCGGTGGGGGCCGACATTACCCTCGTTCTGAATTTCCTGGCCGAACTGTCCGACTCGGGGTTGGCGTATCGGTCCATTAATTCTTTCAGGTCCGCCATTTCGGTGGGGCATGTTCACGTCGATGGACGTCCGGCGGGGGAACACCCTTGGGTTTGCAAACTCATGAAGGGCGCCAGGCTTTCTACTCCTCCCGAGCCCAGGTACTCCAACCTCTGGGATGTCAATATCATTCTCAGGTTCTTTACCTCTTGGCGTGATAACAGCTATTTGTCTAGAAAAGAACTGTCAGCTAAGCTGGCTATGTTGCTGTGTCTGATTTCGTGTAAACGAGTCTCGGACGTGCGGGCGCTAGACGTCTCGGCACGCGTTTTTACTCCGGAAGGGGTAACGTTCACGGTGGCTAGGCGCACAAAGACTAGCATCGGGTCAGTATCGTACCCGTACTTCTCAGACCACCCAAAATTGTGCGTGGTGCGTTGCCTTAAGGCGTATGAAGATATGACCGAGGATTGTCGCCCGCCGGGGGAGCGTCAACTCCTCATTGCTCTGAGGAAACCTTTTAAAGCGGTTTCGACTCCGTCTATTGCCCGGAGGGTCCGTTGGCTTATGGCCGAGGCGGGCATAGATGTGACTACTTTCGGAGCTCACTCTGTTAGAGGTGCCATGGCTTCTAAGGCCATTCAGGTAGGTGGTAGGTTAGAGGACATCATGGCAGCAGCAGACTGGTCCTCGGAGTCTACCTTCAAAAAGTTTTACTTCAAGCCTATCTATGGCGCAGCAGAGCTTGTTGTGGATAAGCTTTGAAACTGCATAATCCTCGCCTCCGTCCTGACATAGAATGCAAAATTTCCTAGCTAACGTAACGGAAAGTTTCAATTCTATTAAGGACAAGGAGGCGAGGATAATCCCACCCGAGCCGGGGCGGCCTCGTCCCCCCCGTGTACCTTCGTATTTCAGTAAGTACTACTTTTTGAAGTATTTTCAACTGTATTAATGCAATGCATTGTGAGAATCGCTGTTTTTTACCTTGTTAGTTCACTGGTTGCGATCTGTACTGTTTAGACACAAATCATTATGCTTCGTAGTCTCTCTACATGCTATGTATTGACGTGCCTCGCTTCTGGTCAGAAGGACTGGATAACGTTCTCCTTGTTTACTTTAGGACACGACCAGAAAGAATGAGGTGTCTTACGAAAATTTCTGCCTCACAGAGAAGACGAGGAATAGAAGAGGACGTCATGGCTAGTTATACGGCGGACGGATCCATCATTGGTTGTTGGTTGCTATGGACACTGTTTTCCCATGTGTTCATGGGAGTTGTGGTTCAAGAAAAACGTTTTGATTGGTTTTCTTTGAAGTGCTGATTATAATAAAGAGAAGAAAGGACTGCATAATCCTCGCCTCCTTGTCCTTAATAGAATTGAAACTTTCCGTTACGTTAGCTAGGAAATTTTGCATTTTTCTTTCTGAAGCACTAACCATACTTTCTATGGCAAAACTAACCTCCTCATGTTGTTCCTTTTTAAATTGAGTGTTTTCAGACTTACCACTTCATTCCAATCAAGATGGCTTCTGGTGTGCCATACTTTTGTCATAAGTAAGACTGTTAGCGCTCTAGTTGTTCTTTAGAACACTCTGGGACATTCTGTCATTGGGCTATACTTGGGGTACATCTGGGTGATATTTGGGCTACATTTAGGCTCTTTTGTCTCTGGTGGCGATCTTGGGAGACTGTATGTCAGAATTTTTTAATGAAATAGAAGAGGATTTGGAAAGTCACTCAAAATGTGCCCTATTTTTTCTTTCTGCAGCACTAATAATACCTTCTATTGCATAATATAACCCCTCATTTTGTTCCTTTTTAAATTAAATGCTTTAAGAGTTACCACTTTATTCCCATCACGATGGCTCCAGGTGTGCTATACCTTTGTAATAAGTAGGACTGTTAGCGCTCTAGTTGTTCTTTAGAACACTCTGGGACATTCTGTCATTGGGCTATACTTGGGCTACATCTGGGTGATATTTGGGCTACATTTGGGCTCTTTTGTCTCTGGTGGCCATTTTGGGAGACTGCATGTCAGAATGTTTTAATGAAATAGAAAAGGATTTGAGAAGTCACTCAAAATGTGCCCTAATTTTTCATTCTGCAGCACTAATCATACTTTCTATGGCAAAATATACCCCCTCATGTTGTTTCTTTTTAAATTAAATGTTTTAAGAGTTACCACTTTATTCCAATCAAGATGGCTTCAGGTGTGCCATACCTTTGTAATAAGTAGGACTGTTAGCGCTCTAGTTGTTCTTTAGAACACTCTGGGACATTCTGTCATTGGGCTATACTTGGGCTACATCTGGGTGATATTTGGGCTACATTTGGGCTCTTTTGTCCCTGGTGGCCATTTTGGGAGACTGCATGTCAGAATGTTTTAATGAAATAGAAAAGGATTTGAGAAGTCACTCAAAATGTGCCCTAATTTTTCATTCTGCAGCACTAATCATACTTTCTATGGCAAAATATACCCCCTCATGTTGTTTCTTTTTAAATTAAATGTTTTAAGAGTTACCACTTTATTCCAATCAAGATGGCTTCAGGTGTGCCATACCTTTGTAATAAGTAGGACTGTTAGCGCTCTAGTTGTTCTTTAGAACACTCTAGGAGGCTGCAGTAGAACACAAAGGAATCAACTGACAGTCTCTGTCCTTGTTGGATGTACATGTTTTACTGAGAATGTCAGACTTCATTTTCACATGACTGAGAAAGATAATGTGAATTTACAGAAAATATGCTTTCAGTTTAGCTTATAGATCCCCTTCCAAACCACTGTGGGAAAATCATGAGATATTAGTTTTCTTTCAAACAATATTCATGATATCACAGCAGAAGGTTTTTTCACATGGTAAAATCACCTTAGAACCCACCACAATTTCTAAAACGAGTATGGTACCATCAACAAATGATTTATAATGTAACTAAAGTCCTAAAACCCTCTATTAACTACAATGCTTTTTAATGAGGTGCTATCATGTATATTGGTCCCAAGATGGCTGCCAACACTTCTTGGATGAAGTGCTGACAGCCAATCAGATCAGATGTGTGGTTAGGCTCCGCCCAGATATATATCTTTTTTTGAACCTAAATTACTCAAAATCCACTGGAGCACATATATTGAGACCTAGCAAAGGCACATCGGGCTAACAGTCCCTACAATTTTGCCAAGTTTCGTGCAAATCCATTCGGCCGTTCGAGCTAAAAGTGAGGCCAACCGCCCTATGGAAATTAACATGGGAAAAACACGTTTTGGGACCCCCCTTTTTTCTCGGCCCCCCCTTGATGAAACTCCCCCAAATTGTCAGGGGCTGCTCAGAAACAAAATGTTCCATTTTCCTGAAAATTTCAGCCAATTCCGTCCACAAACGCCAAAGTTATTAGACATAGAATTTTCAAAAATCCCATAGAGAAAAAATCCTAACTATATATACCTACTGGCGACCGCCAGTAGGTAATATATATATATCCACAATACTTCGCCACCGCAATCACCAGGAAGGATGAAGGCAGACCCAGGTATCGGTGCATTCAGATTTTATTGTCAGATGCCCTGCACCACCACCATTACAGGTTTCGGCCTCGCAGAGGCCTTGATCACATGATGGAGAGTTTTTTCAAAATGTAAAGTGCTAGTGCTCAGAACACTTGATAACACACAAATAGGTAATCATAGACATAGACAACCAATTAAACAGAGCTAAGACTTCATATAAAACCAATGTAAATGACCCAAACGTTAGCAGCAAAATTGTGATTGAAATTTTCCTTCAATAATAAAATTGGTCACTATATGAATCTCTATTGCACGTAACTAAAATCAAGGTAAAATACTGATTCATATTAGTTACAGCAAAATGGGTATGGCAGCAATCTTTCATTGCAAGAATATACACAAACGTCCTGCCCAAGTGGGCCATAAGATTTACCTATGGAAAAAAGTGCATAGTGCTAGTGCATAAACTAAAAGTGCTAACACTGTTCCAAATCACAGCAGTGATTGGATGTACAATACTAAAAAAGAAATCCTAAAATAATATTATCTTAAAACATATTGGGAGGTGACAGTACAACTGTTCTAAACCGTGTGATGTGGGCGGATTTTGAGTCTGTTAGAGGTAGGTGAAAATTTTTTCGCTTGAGTTCAATCCCTTGGGTGTCTTACTGTCTAACTCTAAGATGTATCTAGATTCCATTTGTCTTAGTAGTTGTTCGCGATTCCTGCTTTCTCAATGGCAAGACCGCATCAATGACAAAATACTTCAGATGTGGCAAGGTATTGTCATGTATCTCCTTGAAGTGCCTTGCCACCAGATATGCGGCGTCATTATTGATGATGTCTCTGATGTGCTGGAGCACTCGCTTGTGCACCTGCAGTTTAGTGCTCCCCACATACCGCAGGCTACACGAGCACTCCAGCACATACACTGCATATTCATTCTTGCAATTGAGAGATTTAGTGATTTTAACTGGTTTAGGCTGAAATGCAGTATGGTAGGAGGACGTATTTTTACTGTGTTTGCACATTTCAAGAAACCCGTCCTACTGTTGAGCCAGGTTTTGTTTTGTCTAACTTCAGGGCTGCTTCTGACAAGAGAGTTACTCTTAGAGCATGCCTTTCTGAAGGTAATCCTGGGGGATTTGATCAGTTGGCTCCCCAGGATAGGATCATTGCATACTAAAGGCCAGCTTTTATTGATGATCCTGGGTAAGATTGTATGTTGCTTGCTAAACGTCAGTATAAGGCGCGTGGATTGATCCTGATGTACCTTACTATCTTTTATAGCTCCTCTATAGGTGAGAGCAGCAGACCTCTGTATCTTGTTTGCTTTGGTCATGGTTGTGTTGAGTATGTCTTCAGAATAACCCCTCTTCAGGAATCTTTCTCTACACTCATATTGCGCCTGTCTGCATTCCCTGTCAGAACTACATATCCTGCATATCCGCAGCATCTCCCCAAAGGGGATGCTCTTGATTAAGGGCCAGATGTAGGTAATCCTAATTTACCGATTCTAAAATACCAAAATTTACTGAATCGGTATTTTAGAATCGGTAAATGGGATGTAGATAAAAAAAAATCGGTAAAAAATACCGAATCGGGGGGCGTGTCCAAGATGGCGACCTGATCGGACGTGGGTCTCTGCGGCTCCCTGCCCCGATCCCTCCTACAGCCCTTAATATTGGCGCTTAACCTCCCCAGACCATCCTGCAAGCTGACGCCGAGATTTGGGACCGACTGCTGCCCCCGGTACGCTGTCGCGGACCCTGCACGACCTCCGCGGGGGCTCGGAACGGGAGTGACTTCTCGGCAGAGGCTCCTGAAATGGTGCCCGCCCCGGTGCGGTGACCGGCTCGCACACTCCCTACCCTGGCCCCGATCATCGGAGAGGCTGGCGAGCTGCCTGCGGAGCCTACAGGAGCGGTCCACTGCCTCCGGCCCCAGGTCTGGGACCCACTCGGAGCACTGTTCAACGTCGTTGCGGTCCCGGCGGCGGTGGAGGTGAGGCCAGCCGGGCGACGTGAAAATTGAGGCCCCGGTATTGGGCCTAGCAGAGCTGTGAAACTGCTGCTCGTGCCACGGCCTGCCGGAATACCCCTGAGGTACGGAGGCACCACCCACAGCACGACCGGAGCATCGTGTGGCCCGTGGGGCAGACTGGCTGGGTGTCTTGAGGCGGGAGACCCCGGCTGGAGGCCTGCAATGTTTGCGCGCCCGGAGGGGACGGAGAACGACCTGGGCACACCGGAGTCCGACAAGCTACACCGGACCGGTGAGCGGAAGTGAGGAGAACGGCTGTGGGCACTGCGGAGGAGGTTCGGGGGGCATGCTCGAACTTCCGGTGCTGGGACCAGCTAGGCCTGGGAACTGCGCTGCATCGGAGAGGAGGTGGTGAAACAACGCGCTTCCCTTTGGCACTGTTGGACATTTGGGCCCCGTCCACATCTTGCCGTCCGCGCAAATAGCCACCCGGGGGTCGCCTGGGGACTGGTGCTAACACGTGGCAGAGGGGGCTTGTCCTGATACACGACCTTGCTTGGCCGCCCCTGCCCGCCCGCTGGTGGTCATCGGGGAGTGGCGGTGAGACGCCGGGGCTCCCTGACGAGGCCACCCTTTGACTTGCTGCCCCTTGGCGCTGCCGGGGCCGCTGCAGCATTACCGAGCCCTGAGTTCCGGAAGCCCCACAAAAGACTGACCAAGCAGGGAGAGACGGAGTGTGGACCATCATCGACGCAGCAACCAGCCGCCTTGTTCTCCATCGGGGACCCCCGCCGCAGTCATGAAGGCGCCATATTCCACACAGCACTCATCGCATTTACCCTTGGGACTGCCGGGCCTCTGCACTTACATTCGCTCCCTGAGGTCCGCCGGGAGGGACCGTTCCGACACAACATGGCGGGCCTTAGAGGGAAAAAACTGACCCAAACACTCCCAGAGATGTTGGCAAAATCCCAACACAAGCCCGGCCAGGAACCACCCTCTCCTGAGACTGCTAAAACGCAGCCGGAACCATCCGGGGACCAGGTGCCCATCACAAGGTCCTTTCTGGAGACACTGTTCAACTCCCTCAGAGACCATTTCAAGTCCCTGAAGCAGGAGGTTGCTGGAGAGGTCCAAGTGCTCAGGCGAGACGTGGAGGGTCTTGGAGAACAAGTAGTCGCCATCGAGGAGGCCGACCAGACAAGAAGCAGTGAAACCGAACAGCTCCAACAGGAGGTCCTGAGACTCACAGACCAACAACTGGACCTCCAAGCCCACGCGGAAGAACTTGAAAACCGTTCCCGTCGCAACAACATACGGGTCCGGGGGTCCCTCAGAAAGCAGAAGGGACGGATGTCACTAGCTACCTGCAAGACCTTTTCCGAAGTATCCTGGGTGAACCTGCTGACTTTGTCGTCCGCATCGACCGGGCACACAGAGTTGGGTTTCCTAGACGTGCTTCCGCCCCACCGCCGGACATCTTAGCCTTTCTCCCTGACTTCCAGTTAAAAGAGAGGATCCTTCGGGAGGCCAGACGAACACAACCTCTTCAATTCCAGGGCCACCCTGGTGCCCTATACCAGGAGCTCTCGGCCATCACGCTACAGAAACGAAAAGCATTCAAAGTTGCGACGGACTTCCTGCGACAGCAAGAAATTCCATATTCATGGGGCCACTCGTTCAGGTTGATATTTAAATGGAACGGTACCCTTCACCAAATGCGCTACCTCAAAGACACTTGCATTCTTCTGGGACTTGATTGGGAAGAAGACACACCTTGAATGAGAGCGTAGCAGGGGCCAACCAGAGGAGCCTCACAAACAGTGGGCCGTAGACGATCCCAGTCGCAACGCTTGAAACCCGAGGCCCACATCATAACACAGGAGAGAGCGACGGCAGTGGCGGAAGTAGCCAGAGAGACATCACCCTCTAAATGATTTTTACGCTTGATGGGGAGATTGATCATAGCATACACCATGCTCATGGGCTGGGGGGGGTGCCGGGCGGGGGGCCGCGATGGCCGCCATTGGACATGACCCTTGTAAGTAACTTTACCAGGGCCCTGTGTGGGCTGACAGGACTGGGACCATACCTTTTTCTGGTTTGGGGGTTGGGGAATGGGCAGTGGGGGGGGAGTTGCATATTCAGGTCTGAGGATTCGGGTCTTGACCTGGAGAAACCGGGTGGGGAGTTGGGGCTTTGGGGAATGGGGGACGGGAGGGGGGGTGTCGGGGGGCGAGGTTGGGATGGGAGGTTGGGGGTGGGATGGGGGTGGGACCCAGTGTGCCAGGGGGTTTTGCGAATATGGAGTGCTTGTCAGTCGACATTGGCTCCAACAATGGGATCACATGTACACAGTCCATGAAACGTTTGATCTCCTATGATGGAATCTAATTTGAAAGTATTAACCCTTAACGTGAAGGGCTTGAATAACCCTATTAAACGGAGGGCTGTGATTTTGTACCTGGAGAACTCCAGGGCCGACATATGTTTATTACAGGAAACTCATCTTCTACCTAAGGATTGGCATAGGATGCGCTCACGCGCCTTCCCCCAGCAGTTTTTTTCCTCTCTCCCAACAAAAAAGGCGGGGGTGGCCATTCTGGTATCCAAAAGATTCCGAGGCAGTGTGGGTGACAGGATGGGGGAGATCAAAGGCAGGTTGTTAGCGTACACTTTTTCACTGGGGGGCCAACGCTTTACGATCGTCTCCCTATACGCCCCGAATTCGGGACAGGAAGCTTTTTTAAAAGGCGCCATTTCCGAGTCACTTCAGTCCCCTAACTCTCTCATGCTCATTGGGGTGGACCTCAATCTAGTGATGGACACAAATATGGACAGGTCGGGACATCGGTATGGGGACACCGGCGCCATTACAGCCACCGGTAAAGACTGGTTACACGAGAGGGGCCTAGTGGATCTTTGGAGGGCTACACATCTTAACATATTACACTTCACATTTTACTCCCACGTACACCGCACATATGCCAGGTTAGACCACTACTTCTGAACTGCTTACCACTCTCAGAGACGTGAACATCGTCCCGGCGGCTTTGTCTGATCACGACGCAGTGGAATTGATACTCCGGGTCCACAAATCCACCCGCCCCCCTGGAATGTGGCGACTGCGGGAAACCCTCTTACAACGGCCGGAAGTCACCAAGCAACTTCACACGTGCCTCGCTGAGTATCTGGCTATTAACGACACCCCGAGACTTCGGTGTCTGCCCTCTGGGGGGCCTTGAAAGCAGTTGCCCGCGGGGAACTTATCGCAATTGCGACGGCAGAGGCTAAAGTCCGCAAAGCAAAAAGGGACGACCTCACCGCTCGGGTCTCTGAATTAGAAAGGGTTCACAGCCGCACTGGCGCCCCGCGGGTCTGGAGACAACTGAAGACCGCCAGAGGCCAACTAGCCAGCCTAGATACAGATCTGGCAGAATTTGCCGCTCTACGCCTCCGTCACTCCTATTACGTCGGGGGGAACAAAACGGGCCGTTTACTTGCTAGCGCCCTGAAAGCGAAAACCCAACGCTCCAAGATTACCAGCATCACAGATGACTCCGGCCTTGACGTCACTGGAGAGACCCAGGTTGCGGAAGCATTGCGGACATTCTATGCCACCCTATATAAAGCCGACTCTGTGTCGTTGGAGGATGTCGATACCTACCTGGAATCGACAAAGATCACGGAGCTATCTCAGGCCAACGCGGCTGACCTGGATGCCCCCATCCGCTTGGATGAGGTACTTTCTGCTATCTCGCGCCTTCGCCCTCTCAAATCCCCAGGGCCTGACATCTTCTCAGCCAGATTTTACAAAACCTTCAGCCAGCTCCTGGCTCCTGTTCACACCCGGCTCTTCAATTCCTTTGAGGGCCCGAGCTCCATCCCCCCAGATATGCTTGCAGCCGAGATAGTAGTTCTGCCTAAACCAGGTAAGAAGCCCACAAGTTGCTCCGCGTTCTGACCTATATCTTTGCTTAACCTGGACCTGAAACTCTTTACGGGGGTCCTAGCGGCGCGTCTTGGTCCATGTCTGTGTGGCATCTTGGAACCCGACCAATCGGGCTTTGTTCCGAATCGTCAATGTAGCGATAACACTAAACGGATACTTCAATTAATTGATAAGGCACACTTCCAAAACTCGGACTCTGCACTGTTGGCTGTCGACGCTGAGAAAGCGTTCGACCGGGTTGACTGGACCTACCTCCAACAAGTCTTGCGGCGCTTTCGGATAGGGGACCGCTTTCAGGCCTGGATCGCGAGCTGGTACCACCGTCCTCATGCTCGAGTTCGCCTAGGTGGTTTCCGCTCGGATCCTTTTGAGATCCAGCGCGGCACGAGGCAGGGGTGTCCCCTCTCGCCTGTCCTGTTTGCCCTGTACATAGAGCCCCTTGCACAAAAGATCCGCGACAACACTGCCATTCAAGGCATGACCTTTGGACGAGAACCTCATGTGATCGGCCTCTACGCCGACATCATAGCTGCTCTGGACCGTCCAGACCACTCCGTAACCGCCTTCCTGGCAAAGTTTGAATCATTTGGAGCTGTCTCTGGCTTCAAAATCAATAGGGGGAAGTCCCTCATCCTGCCTCTGGGCAAAAATGCCCAATCACGGGCAACCCCACCTGCCTATGGGGGAGGATTAGTGTCGACCGCACAACTCCCATACTTTGGTGTCACTCTTACTCCATCCACGGAGTCTACGGTGACTCAACTACGCGGCGCTTTCCTCCCAAATTCGGTCCGATCTCGCACGCTGGTCCAAGCAACCCCTCTCCCTATTAGGCTGGGTTGCGTCGGTGAAATGTTCGCGCGGCCCAAAATTCTGTACATCTTCCAGACCCTTCCGGTGTTCACCCCAGCGTGCACCATGCGACTCTACAAGCCGCCCTCCATCATTTTATCTGGGAAGGCAAGCGGGCACGCTTACATAAACGGCTAGCATACAGAAGCGTGGACGAGGGGGGCCTTGGTATCCCCAACCTTTTACAATACTTCCAAGCCGCACAACTCCGTCACCTGGTGGAATGGTTCAGACCAGAATCCGAGAAGCGATGGTTGTTTCAGGACAGGGCGATGGCCCGAACATCCCTCTGGAATATTCCGTTCCTTCCTGGGCAGCATCGGCCACGCTATCTCCTACGCTCCCCTATTACTCGTACTGTCATGCACGTCTGGAACGCGGTCGGGGTCAGGAGGGGGCTGACTACTTTCCCCTCTCCGCTTACACCTATCTTGGATAACCCGGAGTTCCCACCAGGCAATGCTCCTCATGCATTCCCGCAGTGGCGCGGTGTCAGCTGCCTCTCCACCGGTCACCTCTTCGACTTACGGGGCTTTCTCACCCTATCAGACATAATCCAGGGCTATGACGTTGTCTCCCCCCACTTATTCCAGTACTTCCAGTACTTCCAACTTAGACACTGGCTCATGCATCCAGACATTGCCCCCCTAGTCGGTAGACCCATGACAACTTTTGAGAAATGGCTGGTGACGAAGGATTCGGACAAACATCTCATCTCAGACCTCTACAAGATGCTCACACCCCAGCTCCCTCGGGCAAGACAGCAGGCCGGAAGCGATGGGAGGAGGAACTGGGGAGGGCCCTGTCACCCAAAGAATGGAGTTCAGTGTATTATAGAGCCTCTCACACCACTCGCAACACCGCAGGTAAGGAGGCGGCAGTGAAATTAGCCATATACTGGCATCTCACCACAGCCCGGCTCAACAAAGTCAACCCAACACGTAGCGCGTTATGCTGGAGAGGCTGCGGGGAAAGGGGTACCTTAACCCACCTTCTCTGGGGGGTCGTGAAATCCAGGCCTATTGGAAGGTGGTCCTGGATTACATTGACTTCTGAACTTTACTGATAATTGATTGTATTTAATAATGTGCTGTTTTTAAAGTATTTGTAATCATGGTAATTTGATTGGGATTGTTTGTATTGCTTTTATGAATTTGCAAAAATTCGAATAAAGATTTTGAATTGAATTGATTGACATTGACTCTTCCTTTGATACTGAAGTCCCTAGGTTCCCAGCTCATACCATCTTGGGCCTACCTAATGCAATCACCTTTCCCTTAAAGTCTCCTAGAGGTCTCCAGATGGGGATCGCTATGCAAGCCGCAACACAACACGTTCTGTCCCTTTGGGGCTCACACGCTAAGCCCGCTCACACGGGATGGCTGCATAAAATCTGGTTCACCTTAGCAATGGAACGTATCCACGCCACACTCACACACTCCACGGCTGCCTACCGGAAGGTATGGCTCCCGTTGCTTTCCCTCCTGTCCAAAGAATTCAACGAAGTCACATGCCCCAAGTACCTTCGCTTGCTACGACTCACGGAGACCACACATGACCCCTTGTAATCCTCCAGATGATTGAGATATTTATCACACAAAGACATCCGTGAATGTATCGCATGTTCGGCACACTGGGTGGGGTGGGGGAGGTGGGGGGGTGGGGATTGGGGTAGGAGTTTTGGTTTTGGTCTTTGTTTCTACAATATCGTTACCTCATTGCATGTGACAATTGCAACTCAGGCACTATACCCATGTTATGTCAACTACAACTAGCCAGCTATCTGATCCATGGTGAATATGTGCTTATTTGTCTTGATTGCCTTTCATGCCTGATACATTTCCTTTGTATGGTATTGCCTGCTATTGTTCTTGAAATCAATAAAAACAAATTTAAATTTAAAAATAGCGATTTGGTAAAATTCGGAATCTGACAATTGGTATTTACCGAATCGGTATTTTCCGAATCGGTATTTACCGAATCGGTATTCCCCATTCATTCCTATGGGCCTTTTGGCCCATAGAAATGAATAGGAAATACTGATTCGGTAAATACCGATTCGATAAATACCGAATCTGTAAATACCGAATCGGGAAAAAAACAAAAGTGAAACTTAAGTAGGCAGCCAATCAGGTGCTACCGCCCTCCCCCGTCCTACCAGGAAGTGGCTACACAGGCAGCTGCAACTAATTAGAAGCCTCTGGAGAGGCAGTTGGAGCTGAGCTGAGTCCCTGATCAGCAGAAAGAGTTTTGTGCACTTTTAAAACTGCAAAATGGCAAGCAGCAAAGAGAAAGAGCAGCCAGAGAGGAGGAGGAAAATGAAATTCAGCAGCATGGAGCTGCAGGTCTTTGTTGAGGAGGTGGTGAAGGTGCACCAAAAACTGTTTGGCAGGCAGTCCCTCACTGTAGCAGAATCTGCCAAAAGGAAACTCTGGCTGGACATACTTGATAAAGTGAATGCAGTTGGAGTGACAACCAGAGACACAGAGGACCTGTAAAAGAGATTCTACGACCTCAGGAGCCAAACTAAAAAAAAATTGTCTGAACTCCACAAGCAGGCAACCAAAACTGGTGGAGGCAAGAACCCAGCACCCCCCCCTAACTGACCTTGAGGAGATGGTGGCCTCAACCATTGAACCTGACAGCGTCTGTGGACTTGGAGAAGTAGACAGCTCAGCCAGAGCTGCAAGCAGAAAAAGCATTCCCCCCCCATTCCATCATCCTTACCTTCTCCCTTTGTGGCCAAGTGAACCCCAGTCCAGTACTGCTAGCACTAAACAGGAGCAATGCATCATGGTGCATGTAGTTAGGAAATGGAAGACCGTGTCATACAGCACAGCAAGCAGCAAGTTAGGGAAATGATTGAAGAGAGAATAATGCTAAAGTCAGAAATATTTTATTGTAGTTACTGTGAGACAGTAGCGCTTAGCCAATGTACGCTCATATGTCCACAGGTGGCACATCTCGCAGGCGTTCCCAGGAGACTGAAGGCATGGCACCAGAGAGGGAGGAGAGTCATGAGCCAGGTCCAAGTACACAGAACGGCTCACAGGACACAGGTGCACCAAGTAGCCAGCCTCCTGCACAAGACGCAGAAATGGCTCCAGAGTTCCCTGAACGATCACAATCCCCTCTGTTGCCGTCATCCCCAGAAATGCCAGTATCACTGCAGGAGACAACACCTGCATCACAAACAAGCAGGAGGCATGTTGTGGCCCCACTTTTAGAAATGGAGTCATCAGCAGGTGACATGGAGGGGTTAGAAACACACACCTTGCCTGTGGATGGTAGCATCTGTCACACAGCAGACCAGTGCAGAGGTGTGCCAAACTGGGGCAAGACGCCGCAGAGTCCAAGAAAGCCATGCATATGCACGTGTGGAGGGTCCAAGTGTGTTCCATGGCTTGGAGTGGAGCAGGGTAAGAATCCAGAGGATGCAGGGAAAAGCCATCTTGTCATGCCAACGCCAAATGAGGTCCCTGAACAACAACATGGGAGACATAGGAAAGGGCATCAGGGAACTAGTAAAGGTCAACAAAAACATGGCTGCAGGGATTCACGAAATGACCCAATCGGTGCAGCTGCTATGCACCAAACTGGACAACGAATAAGCATCAAGGCGCAAGGAAAGGCAGCGTGTGCATCAACAAAACAAAGCAATCAACCGAATGGCCACAGCCACATCCCTACTATGCAGGAGAAGCATAAACATGCAGGAGGCTCTAACCCAAAACAGCAATGAGGTCACTAGGGACATGGGCAGGATTACCGGTGCTCTTGAGGCACTGTTCAATGCCCAAACTGCACATACTGCTGCTCTGGATGTGCCAGAGAGTGAAGAGAGCACAAGCAGGAGCAGCATGGCAGGCTCCCTTGTCCTAGAGACCAGGAGGAGCAGCAGGCGCCACGCTGAGGCTACAGGCCAAACAGAAAGTGAGCACAGTGAGCACCATACAACTGGCACTGGGAAGCGAGGACGCAAATGACTATTACAGTTCATGTGGAAGTGACCCAGGACTCACATAATCCAATTTAAAAATTTGTGTTGCACATTTGTGCTTTAGAAACACACGTAATTACACAATTAAACTACGTTGGGTGCATACTCCACCTGTCTGTGTGTCTTTACTTACTTAATAAAAGTTGCATGTGCTCTCTTCCCATCTGTGTCTGCCATCAGTTGGTGTTCCAACTCCAGATGTGTGTGGTTCAGGCACTGCTTGCTCGTCATCATGGTCCTCATAATCAGGGATATCCACTTCCGTGCCCTTCTTAACCGCAAGGTTGTGCAACATTGCACAGGCTGCAATCATCTTGCAGCAGGTGATTGGTGTGTACTGGCGGGCCCCTCCAATTTTGTGTAGGCAGCGAAACCTGCTCTTCCACAGACCAAAGGTGAGCTCCACAATGTTTTGGGTAGATTTGTGTGCCCTGTTGTATCTCCTCTGGCTGGGTGTTGAAGGGTTGAGGTAGGGTGTGAGGATGAAGGACCGGAGGGCATATGCACTGTCCCCTATTAGTAAAAAGAAAAAAACATTACTGACATGTACACAAACACATCCATCTGCAATTTGTATCAAGGGAGTTTCACACAGTGTCTTACCTAGCAAGTATCCTTCGCCAAATTCCCCCGCTGTCAGGCGTGCGTAGATCCCACTGTTTTGGAAGATGTAAGAGTCGTGGGTACTTCCTGGAAATTTGGCTACTATGTCCGTGATTATGTATTTGGCATCACAGATCACCTGTACATTTATGGTGTGGGTGGACTTCCTGTTCCTATAAATGTACTCTGTGGCAGCAGGTGGACATATCGGTATGTGGGTGCCATCAATTCAGCCAATGATGTTGGGGAAATGCGCCATCTGATGAAAGTCACTCTTGGTCCTGAGCAGTTCTGCATGCGTTGCAGGGAAGCTGATGTAGTAATGCATTCTCTGCAACATAGAGTCAAGGAATTTCTCAAAGAAACGTGACAGGCAGCTCTGGGACACCCCACCTACAGCAGCAACCACACTCTGGTAACTCCCAGATGCAAGCAGGTGTAGGCTGCACAGCACCTGCACATGGGTTGGGATGGCGTGTGCCCTTAGGGTTGGGTGGTCCAACAGTGGGTGGAGGTCCCTGATAAGGTCCAGGATGGTTTGGGGGTCTAATCTGTACCCTTGTAGGATTTCTGGCTCAGTTAGCTGGAATAGGGTGATCCTCTGCCTGTACACCTGCTCCTCCCTTCTCCAGACCCTCTCTCCTTCTGCCTGTAGCCGTAGTCGCCTCGCAATCACGTTGTAAAAGATAAAAAAAGTTGGCCTATGCTGAATGACAATATTAAACTGAACCGTAGTTTATATTAATTTCTGTCTGTAACCTGCTTGCAAATAAACAGATCCCACTAGTCATAATGAAATGTTGCTCCATGGTGCACGGCTGGTGCACAGAGGGTTAAATTAAGTTGTCTGAAATTCAGCTGAAACCAGGAAAGAAAGGCAGGTGAACTTGTGCGTGCCCATTCGGCTGAAGCTCCAAATTGTTTAATGATTCACTAGCTTTTACCTATGTACCAGAGGCAGTTCAGTCAGTTCAGCGAGCCTTTTCCAGGAATCGCTCGCTGACCTAGAATGTGACAAGTTTGGCCTGTCCTTGCCTTGTTGTCCTAAAGAGGCAAAGTGTGTGCCCAGCACAGATAGCAAGTGCGTCATTGTGTGAGAAAGCAGAAAACACGGGCCACTGCTGATAAGTAGATCAACATTGCATATGTACATTTCAAGATAACCGACCAAGGCAAGGCTGACACGGGCCTCTGCCGATAAGTAGATCAACATTGCATATGTACATTTCAAGATAACCGGCCAAGGCAAAGCTGAAAGTCAGGAGATGGTGGTTTAAAGATTAACCTGTAGCTGCATGGTAAGATGTGTCGCAAATAATGTAAATTGTGAACGTAGACATATTTCTGAAATGCACCTTGATACTGTAATGTACACGTGGACCTAATTCTAGCATGGTCACACCATGATGTAATAGTTAATGAACAACCTGTCAAGAGATTGTGAACATATATAAAGGCTGAATTCACTCTGTGAAAAGCAGATCACTTTGCACTCCTGCAAATTGTCTCAAGCTGCAGCTTTATTGGCAATAAAGCCACTATTCTTTGAAACCTTGTATGTGCCCTTCTTCATGTCCCTATTAATAAATTTTGAACTTTTACAGATGGCGCCGTGACTCTACAGGAACTGATGGTCTCTGCAGGGGATAATGAACTGCTGTCTTTGGATTCTTCTGGAGCCTTTCCTGTCTCGGTGTATAATGCGCAGCTACTGAGAGGACTTGTTTCCTGACACGCCCAGATGACAAGGCTCCCGTTGATAAGCCTTTGACAAAAGACACCACCAGCTTCCTTTGAGCCATCAGGTGATTTTGCCACAGCTAAGAAGGGTGCATACAACGTCAGGTAGGCAGTGCTTAATTGCACTGAACTCAATATTATCAATTGAAATAGTGTTTTTTCTAAAATACATCAGAAAGTACAAACTGAGATCCATTAGGGGTCTCTAGGGGAGGTCTGAGGGCGCCTTTAAGATAGGTGCCTGAGGAGGACTGTCCAACCTGTGAAAGATCTTAAGGATCCCAAGGACAGGAGAAAGGACCGTGGGTGGTCGCTTTTCTAAGAGGGACCATGGGTGGTCGCCTATAGACAGAGCATGCTTCTGACAGACGTCTAAAAATTAAAAGTACATATGCATATTGTTGAAATAGGTCATACAACTATATCTTGCACGAACGTTGAAAAATAGTATAAAAAAAAGTGTGTAAAGTAGTGTACAATAGTGTATTTTAAGTGCACTTTAAAATAAAAAGAAATAACAAGTGATAGAAGAGGAAAAATAATAAAATTAGTAACTGAATAAAATTCAAAATGCTTAGCAAACTATTTTTGAGCACAGCTAAAGGCCGCAGGGCAGCCTTAGATGTCACTCAACCAACACCTCCTCGTGGCACACCAGCATGGTATGTGTCACGAAAAAAAGGGTACCATACAGCTATTCACCTAGATCAATGGACTCATTATACCAGGAAAAATCCTGATCTACAGTTTCTAGAATATGGGACATTTGACAGAGATAAAATGCTTTATTTAGAAGATTGTTTAAGGGAACGTGAAAAGAAAGGGAAGAAAGTACGTTTATTACAATGGGATGCATTTCATGCATGGCGGTCATATGCCGCTAACAGATGGCCAGGGGAACCTAGGACAACGAAAGGGAAAGCTTTGGCACATGATAGGGAGAAGGCAAAAGAAAGATGTGTAACAAGTTGTAGGGAAAAAGAAATGGAAATGGATAAATGTCTTACAGTTCACAAGCCTATACCAGATGTGTACCCCACTCTACCTAATGCTCCCTTAGAACAGGAAGATACAGAAGATCCTGTAATTGAGGCATTATTAACAACTCCACCACCATACAGCCCACAAACAATGCAAACTACATCAGCACCACAGACACACACACCACAATATACATCACCAACTAGTAAGACAGTACCTGTATCACTACAAGAAACGCCTCTCTCTACCTCTGGTAGACAAGGGTTGAGGCCAAAAATAACAGACAAAGAACAGAAAATGATACACGAGTGGGTGATGGACGTTATGAAAAATGGTACTTCTACATGGCGTACTGCAAAAAGTAGCTTCCCCACAGATTTCACGCCTGCGCTTCAACGCAGTGCTTTGGAAAAATTAGACAAGAAAAGTTACAACTGGTTTAAAGACTGGGAAAAATATTGGCCTGAGGAAGACGGCTACCCCCAACCTGACAGATTGTCCCGTGCTCATAGCAACACAATATCAGCAGCAATAGATGATGTAGGGGCATCAAGCACAGATATATTAGAGGCTGTCCAGATATTAGCTGAATGGATAGATACTCTTCTGATACTACAACAAAAATGTACAAAAAGGAAAAAAAGTAAAGAGGAGGAAGATAGTACTCTTTCCACTTCTATAGCCATGCCATTAAGAGAAGCACCAGGAAGTCAGGTAGGGAAGCCCACTATTAAAGTTCACACACCATGGTCAAATGTTGAATTACATAGATTTGCACTTCAGTTTCCAGACATTAGACAAGACAGAGAAGAATGGTACAGACAGACAGAAATAATACTAAGAGTTGGCACTCTCACATTGGATGACATAGAACAAATGTTTTCTATAATATTGCCACCAGACATTTGGGGCCAAATAAGGAGAGAGGATGATGAAGTCTTAAAAATACAATGGGAAAATATTACTAAAGCAAAAAGGGAACAAGGACAGGACATATCGGATGATATTAGAGACTTACCAGCAAAAATAATGGCTAAAGTAAACACACTGGTACCCAGAAAACAAATAGATACTGAAAAGGAAGCAACCCAAAGTGCACTTGTCTCTTGTTTTGTAAATAATTTAAAACAATCAATTAAAAAAGGGATTCTAGAGTACAACCCTACTTGGTCATGCAAACCACTAACAGAAGTTTTACAATTGGCACAGTATTACGAAATGCTAGGTAAAAAGGAGTTGGAAAGTAAAAATAATAAATTAAAAGAGTTAAAAACTAAAGTTTTGATTCAACAGGCAAACCAATATAGCGGCAGAGGACAAAGAGGCAGGGGTAGAGCAAGAGGCCGTGGGGGCCCACAAAGGTCATTTTCTACTCCCCCTACACAGCATACCACCACAAATGAACAAGCACACACACAAGGATGCTTTAATTGTGGGGGTCAGGATCACTGGAGAGCTCAATGCCCACACCCCGTCAAGCAGTCACAAAGAGGGGGTGGGATGGGAAGATCAAGAGGCCGGGGAAGGAGCATGGGAAGAGCTGTATATCAACAGCAAGGACGTGACTCACAACATGGCCCTACAGAGTATTCCCCCAACACAAATTTCTTTGATAATGAACAAATACCGAAAATGCAGGTGCATCACCCTTATGATGGAATATATCAGGAAGGGCCCCATGGGAACTGGGACTATTATGCACAATAGGGGGGCCCGAGAGAGTTAATACAGAGGATGGTAATCCCTGTAGATCCCACTGGACCATATGTGAGGGGTAAGATTGAAGGTACACCTGTGGAATTACTAATAGATACAGGGGCCACCAATTCCTCCTTAACCAAGAAAAAGTTTCCAGATGTTCCTCTCTCGGGAAAAATAAATAAGTCAGTGGGATTCACCAACATACTTGTAACAAGCCCAATTTCAGCACCCTTGAAATACAGTATAGGCCCAATTCAGGACACGCATTCATTCCTTATATCAGACAAATGTGCATTTAATTTGTTGGGATTGGATTTGCTAAAAAAGATGAATGCCACTATTAAGTGCACTGCAGACGGAGTTTTCTTGGAAGTAGATGGACCAATGACAGAAGAAATGGGCAACTGTTTCCTATCAATAGGAATACAAAATATTGCCGCACAAATAATGGATCAAATAGATTCAAGGATATGGGCAAAACACAAAAATGACACAGGGAAAATGAACATCACACCTGTCACTATTACAGTCAAACAGAATGTAAAATTACCAAGAATACCACAGTACAAAATTGCTCCAGAGGGTCTAAAGGGATTGCAGGATATAATAGCTGACTTACTAAAAGAAGGGATTGTTAAAGAAATATCAGGCAGTCCTTGTAACAGCCCTATTCTTCCGGTCTTAAAAAAGAGTGATGGAAATACTAATGAAAAAAGTTACAGATTCATAGTCGATCTAAGAGAAATTAATAAAATAGTGGTGCCACAGTTCCCGGTTGTCCCAAATGTAGTATCAATATTGTCAACACTGTCACCAGAAATGGCATATTTTTCTGTAGTGGATTTGAAGAATGCCTTCTTCTCAATCCCAATAGATGAGGGTAGCATGTACCTCTTTTCATTCTCTATAGGCGGGAGAAGTTTTTGCTTCTGTAGGGCCCCTCAAGGGTTCACAGAAAGCCCGAGCATTTACAACCAGGCCTTAAAGAGAGAACTAGACACATTCAATTTATCACCTAACACTGTGCTAATACAATATATTGATGACCTGCTACTTGGTAGCATCTCTGAGGAACAATGTACAACTGACACCATTAATTTGTTAAATTTCTTAGCTGAACGTGGTCACAAAGTTTCACCAGAAAAGATTCAATTTGTTCAACAGGAAGTATCCTACCTAGGACACATCCTGTCGAAAGGGCAGAGAAGATTGGATGATAAGCGCATTAAATTGATTCTACAGACACCAGTGCCACGCACCCAAAAACAGGTGCGAGCCTTTTTAGGTATGGCCAGTTATTGTCGACATTGGATTGCTAACTTCTCCTTGATTTCAAAACCCTTATTGGCCCTGACCCACAAGGACACGCCCGAACCCCTTCAGTGGTTGCCAAAACATGAACAAAGCTTCCTTGCCATTCGGCAAGCTCTCTGCTCTGCTCCTGCTTTAGGCCTACCAGACTATTCTAAGTCTTTCCAACTCTATGTTCATGAGTCTGACGGGAGTGCTCTTGGGGTTCTATGCCAGCAGTTTGGTGACCACAAAAGACCATGCGCATATTTCTCTGCCACCTTGGATACTGTAGCCAAGGCTTTACCTTCCTGTATACGTTCTGTTGCAGCAACCGCCTTAGCACTACAACGTGCAGAAAGCATAATAATGGGACATGAAGTTGATGTCTATGTTCCACATGCCGTAGAACTGATACTAAATAAGACACGTACGCAGCACCTCACAAATGCCAGGCTCACACAGTATGAGATCTGTTTGTTTGCAGCACATGTGACACTTCACAAATGCAATGTGCTTAACCCTGCCGCTCTGTTACCTATTCCCACTGATGATCTAGTGGACACAGACCATGATTGTATTTTGTTAACTGAAGAGCAAACAAAAGGGAGAATAGATATGACGGACATAGCCTATGCAGATGCAGAGGGAGAATTGTGGGTGGATGGTTCCTGCCTTAGAACAGAGGTTGGAAATACATCAGCAGCCTATGCAGTTGTAACAAATAAAACTGTAGTTGAGTCCTGTAAAATACCCGAGTTGTCTGCACAAGCAGCAGAACTTGTGGCACTCACACGAGCTTGTGAATTATCTGAAGGAAGGTGTGTTAACATATATACAGACAGCCAATATGCCTTTAATGTGGCACATTCCTTTGGAAGACTCTGGAAGGAAAGAGGTTTCATTACCTCACAAGGCACAAAGATACAGCACGGAGTGCTTATCACCAAATTACTTAACTCCCTGGCACTTCCAAAGAAATTGGCCATAGTTAAATGCAGCGCCCACAGAAAAGTAACAGACAAGGTAGGCCAGGGAAATGCATTTGCTGACATAACAGCAAAACAGGCAGCAAGAAATAATTCAGCACTAGTACTAACTGTCCAAGAATTACCAGATGAAGTGAAGTCACTAGATCTAACAAGTGAAGGTATAAGACTAATGCAACAAGGAGCAACCGCAGAAGAACAGATGAGTTGCTCAAAGAATGGGTCATTTGTTCAAGGATGTTGGATGAATGACGCCAAGGATAAATATATGTTACCAGACAGGATGGTCTACTCTATGTGTTTGGCCATGCATGGCCCAGCACATATATGTAGAGATGCAATTGTAAATTGCATGGACAAATTCTGGGTGAACAAGAACATAAGAAAAATAGCACAGGAGATATGTCAAACATGTATGGTATGTGCACAGTACAATGTGGGTAAGACTGCTCCAGTACCCAAAGGCCACTTTCAGAAACCAACAATGCCATTTGAAGCCCTGCAAATAGACTATGTGGAGATGCCCCCTACAAATAAGTATAGGTATATCCTGGTGGTGGTGTGCATGTATTCAAAGTGGATAGAGGCATATCCGGTGAAACACAATGATGCCATCTCAACAGCCAAGTGCCTGATAAAGGAGCTGATCCCACGCTTTGGGGTCCCAAAAACAATATTTTCAGACAATGGCAGTCACTTCTGTAATGAACTAATAAAGGTTACATGCAAAGCCTTGGGAATACAGCAGAAGCTACACTGCGCCTACCATCCAGAGGCCGCTGGTGCAGTGGAAAGAAAAAATGGCGTGCTTAAGTCCAAGATAGCAAAAATATGTGCTGACACAAAATTGACCTGGATGGATGCCTTACCTATTGCCCTAATGAGCATGAGGAGCACACCAGATGCCAAGACCAAACTCAGTGCGCACGAGATTGTCACTGGGTTGCCAATGGTAGCTTGGGGAGTTCCAGACAAAAATGCTCTGCCTATGATGACGAATGAACTGTTGAATGATTACTGCATGTCACTTACACGTACTCTTGCTTCTATCAACAAGCACGTGAAGGGAGCCCTTCCAGAGCCGCTGCAGGTCGAGGGGCACAAGTTCAAGCCCGGTGACTGGGTGCTCATTAAAGCATTCCAGAGGTCCAACTGTCTCCAAGCTCGCTGGAAGGGACCGCAGCAGGTGCTGCTCGCAACAAAGACAGCAGTGAAGTGCACCAACAACAAATCTTGGATCCACGCCAGCCACGTCAAGAGGGCACCTCCTGAGACTGCATCCAGCCAAGACCCAGGTCAGCAGCACATGCCAACACCAGAACTGATCAAAGAAGAAAAAAGGTACAATTTGAGATCTACAAAGAAGAAGGAGATGAAATGTCAGTAATTCTGGTACCTGATCTTCTGCAGGAAATAGATGAAGTACTACTATTAGATATTATCCTGACAGATATTTTGACGACGATTTTTGACTTTGAGAATAGCAGTGAAGAAGACAACGAAGTCGCACTCAGTTACCTTGAGGAAGTATTTAGTCAGCTAGAATACCAACTAATGCAAGATTTGAATAGTCTAGCATTACAAGAAGCCTTGAATAGAGTACTTGCTGACTGAGAAAAATAAACTAGGGTATATTGCACACTACCACCAGGAATAACAGCCTGTCTGCATAACAGGAAGAGACTACAACAATTCATCAGGGAAGTTCTTAGTAAAAAGTGGGCCAGTACAAAGGTGAGTAGATGAACTGATCCAAGAGGTATTTGCGAGTCCTCCTGTAACTGCATAGTGCCCGTGCCACTGCAGTAATTAGTAGATGAACTGATCCAGAAGGTATTTGCGAGTCCTTCTGTTACTGCGAGCACCCGTGCTGCTGCAGCAACCAGCAAAGGACTTGAACGGATCCAGAAGGAATTTGCGGGTCCTTCTGTCACTGCGAGCACCCGTGCTGCTGCAGCAACGAGCAAAGGACTTTTTCCAGATCGTCAGGACAGCCAGCTTCAGAAAGATACATTTGGGGTGAGGTATAGTGGACACTCCTGTAAATGTAAAAGTGGCTGCACTGACAATTGATATTCATGATCAAAGGGTCGTGCCTTATAGGAATTACATGCATATTTTTGGGAGGAGAGAAGTACCAAAAAATACTCAGAGACCATCTGAAATATTAACGAATAGCTGTTCGCAATATATTTTATACTACAGCCTCACCTTATATGTGTTTATGCTTTTTGTGTGTTTAGCCTATATTATAGTAAAGATTCATAGTGATAATTCACAACATAGTATCATCAATAGCACTACATCCAATTAAAGAAAGTATAAGAATAGATAGATAGATATGGATAGGGAAGATACAGTTCTAAAAATGAAGAAAAAATGGTACAAGTCTAAAATGTGCATATCTGGGGTGATATTCTGTCTGTTATTATTAGCATTAATTACTGTATATCTATTAGATGTGTTCTATCCCATGGAAAAGTTGATCTCAACGCCAACAACACCTGCTACAATACCTGCATACACTTTGTCACCTGAAGAAATAGCCCACAGAGAAGATATGCACCACAATTCCTTTGTGACTTTGATGCATCATACCAATAAGATATTAACAAGGGGAGATTGCTGGATATGTTTGCAATTCCCAGCTTCTGTAGACCAAAGTTTGCCCCTGGTTCAAGTCCCACTACCATTTGCAGCATCCTGTTATGCCATTTACATAACAATAGTAAAAATAGAACTGATAGCTGTTTTGCAAAACTTAAAGAAAAGTACTGCTGGTGCAGGGGCAACTATGGCCCCACCTGCAGGAACATTATATAACAAATATATGGCAGATATTCTGACACTAGGGAACTGCACGGAAGTGATAGAACAAAATGCAACATTTCCCCTGTCTGACATCTTTACCCCGCTCTTTCCAAATAAGAATACAAGTATTAGGATAGAAGGCCCATCAAAAGAAGCAAATAAGAATATACCATTTTTAAAGTTAAAATTAAGTGAACACAACGCAATAGGGAGTATATGTATTAAGAGTAATGGGACCTATCAGGTGGGAAATAGCACAAATTGTAACATGACATTTGAAATGACGGCCGGAAATATTAGCATTCCACTTTACGTAGGTGACTCAATTTATTTCATTTGTGGAGAGAAGGCTTATACATGGCTTCCAACAAATTGGGGTGGTTGTTGTCACCTAGGTTTTGTATTACCTGCTATAGCAATAAAAGACACAAAAGAAGTTCGAAGGGACATGCAAAGACATGCACCACGGCGAGGCAGGAGAAGTGTGGATGTGGATCAAAGAGATACAGCATCACAGATAGCGGGTGACATATTTAAAGGAGTGATACCATGGATTGGTCCAGCTATCAACTCCAGAGATATACGTAGATTATCCAGGCTACTAGAAGCAACAATAAATGAAACAACAAGTATACTTGAAAATATTACAGTAGAGCTTCAAGCTGTGAGATTAGTTTCGTTACAAAATAGAATGATTCTCGACATGATGCTAGCAGAAAGGGGAGGAGTCTGTGCAATTATAGGGGCGTCCTGTTGCACCTATGTCCCGGACTCCTCTGTTACTGTCAGGGAAGCAATAAAAAGATTGCATCATATAGGTGTAGAAGCACATCAGGATTCTGGCACATGGGATATAGGAGGTTCACTTTGGAGTTGGTTGAGCGCATGGGGTTGGAAGATAGGAATGGTGTTCATAACAATTTTCCTACTAATAATAGGCTGTTGTCTATTAGTTAATTGCCTGCGACGTGCTGTCAACTATTGGGACAGCTGACAAAATGCCAAGTGAGGAAATTAAAGGAAAAAGAAAGAATGCTGATGCAAACAGTCACTACAGAGTTAATGAACATAGACATATCTGACAGTGATAAGAACGAACAATATAATTATTAAATTGTGATATGCTGCGTGATGAAATTATTTTAAAGTGAAGTTCAAAGGGTCGGTTTGTAAAAGATAAAAAAAGTTGGCCTATGCTGAATGACAATATTAAACTGAACCGTAGTTTATATTAATTTCTGTCTGTAACCTGCTTGCAAATAAACAGATCCCACTAGTCATAATGAAATGTTGCTCCATGGTGCACGGCTGGTGCACAGAGGGTTAAATTAAGTTGTCAGAAATTCAGCTGAAACCAGGAAAGAAAGGCAGGTGAACTTGTGCGTGCCCATTCTGCTGAATCTCCAAATTGTTTAATGATTCACTAGCTTTTACCTATGTACCAGAGGCAGTTCAGTCAGTTCAGCGAGCCTTTTCCAGGAATCGCTCGCTGACCTAGAATGTGACAAGTTTGGCCTGTCCTTGCCTTGTTGTCCTAAAGAGGCAAAGTGTGTGCCCAGCACAGATAGCAAGTGCGTCATTGTGTGAGAAACCAGAAAACACGGGCCACTGCTGATAAGTAGATCAACATTGCATATGTACATTTCAAGATAACCGACCAAGGCAAGGCTGACACGGGCCTCTGCCGATAAGTAGATCAACATTGCATATGTACATTTCAAGATAACCGGCCAAGGCAAAGCTGAAAGTCAGGAGATGGTGGTTTAAAGATTAACCTGTAGCTGCATGGTCAGATGTGTCGCAAATAATGTAAATTGTGAACGTAGACATATTTCTGAAATGCACCTTGATACTGTAATGTACACGTGGACCTAATTCTAGCATGGTCACACCATGATATAATAGTTAATGAACAACCTGTCAAGAGATTGTGAACATATATAAAGGCTGAATTCACTCTGTGAAAAGCAGATCACTTTGCACTCCTGCAAATTGTCTCAAGCTGCAGCTTTATTGGCATTAAAGCCACTATTCTTTGAAACCTTGTATGTGCCCTTCTTCATGTCCCTATTAATAAATTTTGAACTTTTACAACGTAGAATGCCGCCATTCTGGTGAAACTGTTGCATTTTGGGCCCTTTTTAATAGCCTGCACCTTGTTTCCACCTGGTTTCAATCCATGGTAAATACAGACTCTTAAATACCGAATTTCATGCAAATTCTGTATTTTAGAGGCTACCTACATCTCAATTGTCAGTTTTACCATTTCTTAATTTCCGATTCAGTAAATTTACCGATTCTGTAAATTTACGGAATCGGAAACTTCACATATTTGGTCAATTTACTGATTTGGAAACTTTACTGATTCGGAAACTTTACCGAATCGGTAAATTTACCGATTCAGTAAATTTACTGATTCGAATGTTTTTGTGTCCTTTACATCTTACAAGCCAAATACAGGTCCATAAAGGCCAAAATTAGGTATTTTCTGCCTTTACCGACCGGTATTTGGTTACCTACATCTGGCCCCAAGTGTGGCAGATGACGGCTATGGGCATGTAGGACTGTGTTGCCTTCCATGGGTTTTCTGTGGAGTCTTGTTTCCAGTCTATTGTTACTTACAAAGACTTTCACATCAAGGTAACAAATGCTCTCCTTGCTCATTTGGGCAGTAAACTTAAGATTAAGTTTGATGTTAAGTTGTTCAACGAAGTGCTGTGCAGACTGCTCTGTACCCTTCCAAATTAAAAACAGGTTGTCTGTATACCTATACCAGCATAAGACATGTGTATTCAAGGTGTCGCCATGGCTTTCTCTCAGGACCTGCTCCTCCAAAAGACACATAGGTAAACAAGCGTAACTTGGAGAGAAGCAGGCCCCCATGGCAACACCCCTGACCTGTTTAAAAACCTGATTTTGAAAAGAGAAAAAAGTTATTTTCCACGCATGTTGAAATCATTGTCAAAAGCATTTTGTTATGCAAATACCAGCTCATGGGGCGGGTGTTTAAAAAGTGTTCAACAGCCTTTAAGCCATCCTGGTGATGGATACTCGTGTATAAGGATGCTACATCTAGAGAGATAAGCAAACATCCAGGTTTCCATTTCACATTTTTGATTTTACGTAAAAAGTCACCAGTGTCTTGTATATATGAGGGCAATTTCTTCACATGTTCTTGAAGAAAAAAGTCCCCAAATTTAGATGTGTTTTCCATGATGCTACCCTGGGCAGAAATGATGGGCCTACCCGGGGTTTACATGCGTCCTTGTGAATTTTGGGAATGAAATATATTACCGGATTGACAGGATGTTCAATTTTAAAAAAAATTGAATTCTTCCATGGTCAGCTATCCTGCTGATTTCCATGCCATCAGCTTTGTATTGAAGTCATTCCAGGACACTTTTATAGCTTACATGTCCCTTCGCCTGTAGCAGTCTCTATCATTTAAATGGATGAGGGCCTCTTCCATGTAGAGCTTGCATGGCCATAATAATACATTGCCCCCTTTATCCGATTGACAGATGATGATATTGTCATCAGCTTGTAGTTTATTCATCAATTGAAAATACACATTGTCTTGTTTTGTATATTTTCTTGGACCACGTGTAGTGGAACGATAAAGTTTTTTTAATTCAGATGTTACTTTGTCATGAAATAAGTCCACATTGTCACGTAGCATAAGGGGACAGAATGTAGATTTGGCTTTGAATTTTGTCTGAGTCCTTCCACCTAGATATTAGGGCTTTGTTGTTTTTGTCATGAAGTTGTTGCATTACCCTTAGGAGGTCTACATCCCCTTCCGTGAGTGCATCTTCATTTTCCTGCTCATTCAGGACATTCACTGGACTTACTTGATTATATATGCCCTGAATCAAGGGATATTTTCGCAATTTTAATTTGCGAACAAATTTGAAAATGTCACTCCGGGTTTGAGCTTATTTAAAATCGCTGGGAGGCCTAAAAGAGTGTCCCAAGGCCAGCACCTCTCTGTCATCCTCGCTGAGAATGCATTCAGTTAGGTTAAACACCTGTAATGCTTGTATTTTAGCTCCCCAGGAATGACTCTTGGGGCTCGGGGGGTTTTGTAACTCTTCTTTATTCTCCGAGCGCCGGGGAACGTCCGGCAGGCACGAAAGTTGCGGCACTCACAAAATGGCCGCACTTCCGTTTCCATGCGTGGAGGGCGCCCAGCCAAAACAACTAGAGCGTCACCACATATCTCCCCCCTTTAGCACCCTCACAAATTTAGACCCACCTAGAACATGATTATACTTCTCAGTCCCAGGGGGATATGCTCATAGACAGGGATAGAGAAAAGAACAGTCTTACTTGGTCTCCATGCTGATGTCCTCAAATTTCTTGGGTGCCTTGCTCACTCTACCCGACATTGTTCTCACTGGCTCCGGGCTGGCGTTTTCACTTTGGCTTCTGTCTGTGTTTCTGTCCCTTTTATACGTTTTCGTTCTCCTTCCTCTGCCAAGTCCTTCGCATCCTTGGCTCCGTGGTGTTGGTGGGCTGGTCTTTCCCTCTCCTTCACATTCCTCCAGAGGGTGCTGGTCTTCCTTGTACCCGCACTAAGGTTGGGTTCTGGAAATGTCCGTCTCCGTTGCTTCTGCTGGTCCCGGTTCTTCGCCATCCTCCACAGAGAACAGACTCATCTCATCAGGGACTTCCTGTCTTGCGACCATACTTTCCAATCACTGAGCAGGGCAGAGCTGGCATATGGCTCTATCACTTGCAAAGGTGGTGTGAACTTGCTGTCACCCTTCTTCTTCAACACCGCCTGTTTCACTCTCACCCACTTGCCCTTTTCTAGGGCCACCTCCTTGACATTTGGTCGTTTGTTGTAGTGTTCAGTGTACAGGGCCTGTGCCTTCTCAATGTTACGACGTACCACAGCCGGGGACCACTTGCTTTGGACTATTAGATGTTTCCATGCCAGATTGTCCTTCGTAAAAGGGTCTCGACCTCGCAGTATTCGGAAAGGGCTATAACCAGTGCTGGCAGGGGTAAGGCGGTACACCCATAACATCCTCTGTAGCTCCTTCTCCCAATCTAGTCCTGCACTTATCGCTGCTTGCATTGACCCCATTATCACTCTATTGAACCTCTCTGCTAATCCGTTTCCCGCTGGGTGGTAGATAGGGGTGTGTTTTACCTCTATTCCTGGGCAAGACTTGGCTTTGGAAACCCCAATCTCCGTGCTACTGCCAGTTGTTTATTGTCTGATTCACTGTCTATAGCATAACTCATACCAGAGGCAGAAGTAGATGCTGGTGCATTGCCACTTGCGATCGACTGTGCAGGTTTGGAAGCACCGGATATGTCTGTGCCTTTCACCGCATCATATTTTTTCACAAAGGTCAACACACGACCATGCTCGTAGTCCACCTTGTCTCTTTGAAATTGAAAGGCTTTCCGTTTTTTTATTACTTCCTCGTCCCTTTGTAAACAAAACATCATGTCATGTGTATGTTTTTGAGGCACAGCCGTGACTCCCAGCATTTTTATTTCTGCATTCATTTAATCGATTTTTATCTGGAGGGCTGCTCGGTCACTTTCAGCATATTTCACAAGTAACACTACCAGTTTGCGAGAGGGTTCTAAATTGCAGTCTGCCTACTCAGCCAACATGCAGGGGTTTGGGTTTCCATAGCTCGAAGCTAGTAATATACGCAGTCCTCTGGGGAAGAATCCGTTTGCATCAACTTTTCAAGGTTTTTGTACATGTCTTTAATGTTGTTTTTAACAGGTTGCACTGCATGATCCTGTGCACTCATCACTGTCTCCCCACTGGGAGAATTGGCAAACAGTTTGTCCGCTGCCGCCTCCCGACTCCTCAGAGCATCAGAGGGCATGTTGTGCTTGTATGGGCATAGTTCACAACTCGGAGTAGGTGCTAAAGAGAATGCCCTCGCCTAGCTCACTCACACTGCTTCACCTGCCACTTGGCAGTCCCTTACCTATGGAGAGTCACTCCCGCCGCTCGAGTCCTCCGACACAGGCTTCGTTAGGCACTTCGCAGCAAAGGCTTTCCCGCCGGCCGGGGGCACCTGCGGCTGCTCCTGTCTCTGGAGTTTCGATAGTTTCCAGTCACCACCAGAGATGCTGCTTCTTGCCGTCCGGCCCTTACGGAAGGAGGGGTCTCTCACTAACGAGGAAGATGACTCAGTATATTTCTCCACAATACCTTTGCCACCACAATCACCAGGAAGGACGAAGGCAGACCCAGGTATCGGTGCATTGCAAGGCGCCACCCCACATAAGGGACGTGGCGCCGTTAGTGGCAGCCAAAGGGCTACAAAGGTAAGGAAATCCCTTCCGGGTCGCACGACCCGGAAGGGATAGCGAAGGGAAAAACAGGAAGCACGTCACCAATAGGGTAGAGGGGACCGGAAGTAGTTTGGAGCGTGAAGCTTAAAAGCCTGCGCTTCACGTTAGGACGCCCTCTTTGTCCACTTGACCTCCCAGGAGTCGGACGTCACATAAAGAAGTCACAGCGGAACCAGGGTGTGTGAAATCTATCCAACTTCAGGTTTAGGTGAGTGGGCCTCGCAGTGTGAAAGAGTGTGGGAGATGTTCCATGCGAACGATGCGTGAGTATACGGTAGCAAGCGGATCCAGAATGAGATTTGTTTGAACACCGCAGCGGGTTGAGCGGCGAGTTGTGGGGTTTTAAAAGCGTTGGAGAGGAGCAAAAGCGGGAGCGCGTAAGTTGAAAGGGGTAGGCTGCGCGTTGTGTGAGAACGGAGCGCGCGTGATGCTCCCACGCCCCTGGTTAATGAGGAGCGTTGAACTGTTAATTTTACGTCCTTACTAAAAATAAATAACCAAGCTTCCCACCTAGAAACGCAATATAAACTGAACATTTGGGGCAGAAAAGAGTAAATTAATCAGCAAGGCCGCAATAGGGCGGGGGAACATCCATCGAAGGCCGAGTACTGGCTTTTTGCAGCGGTATAATTGGCGGGCTCAGCGAGCCTACAACAGCTAATGAAAACGCAGTCTTCTTTCCGACAGGTACAACGGTTGGGCAACCCTAGATTAAGGGTAGTGTCATTTTCAAGTAGCGCTAACACTTTTTATCTTTAAGTGCAGAATGCCGCCGAAACGGTCAACGAAGGGCAAAGGGGCCACGGCAAAAAGTGATGACTACCTTGCATTGACGGAGCTGCTGGAATTCACAAAGGAGAAAGGCGTCGATTGGGCGTTAAAAGCAATGAGAGAAGGAGCAAGAGCGGATGCCCAGGAGGAAAGAGGGCGAGGCAAGCGGGCGCGGCGCACGCCAGAAAGGCTCAAAGATGCGTTAAAGGAAAAGCGGCCCAGGGCAGCCGAGTCCCAACCAGCATCCTCAGGTGAGGAGGTGCTCGAGACATTAGACTTGATTACTAACGCAACGAAAGAGAACAGTATCCCTCATTCGGGCGTGGCGCCTGCTGCTAATGCAGAGGCGCCCTGCGCTCATGTATCTTTGCCTCCTGTAGTCGCGCAGCCTGGTAGCGGAATAGCCCAAGTCTGGGTACAGTCTGGGGGGTAGCGCAATCCCCAGGGGTAGCAGCGACAACCTCACACGGGCAGGCAATTAGTAATTGCCCTACTAGCGCAATGGTATTTTCCACAGCTTACCCGGGAATTGTAGGACCGGGGTTATGGGTCCAGCCCAAAATGTAGTTACTTTGTCCACTCAGGGGCAAACACCAAACTCCGGCGCAAATATGGCAGGGCCAGCAGTTCATCAGATTCAGGTTAGAGAGATACCCCGCGTTGGCCCCCCAGATAATCAGTTACATATCTTTGATACATGGGGCGGCTTCTGAGTTCCCAGGCACAGGGTGGTTACAATATGACACCAAGTTTAGGCAAATGAAGGCAGTGCATCCCGGGATAGCGTGGGACCAACGGGAGATTAATGTATGGCATGCAGTGTTTTATTCCTCTGCACCTGCGAACAAGGCTACTTACCCTTCAAACAATCAGTCCTTTCGTAGCGACAAGGGGGCAGGAGATAAAAAACAGGCCTGCTGGCTGTATAACAAAAATGAGTGCACTAGAGGGGCTACATGTAGGTTCAAACATTGCTGCTCCTACTGTGGGGGCTCGACTCACCCAGAGGTCAGGTGCTTTAAGAAGTCAGGAAGACCAAGAGAGCAGCCAGTCCAAGCCCCAGCTAAAGGGAAGCCACCCCAGCCATCCGAGAAATCTGCCAACTCCCATTAAGACGCATGTCCTGACACACCTCCTTAACAAATATGACAAGCTGCAAGAGGCTCAGTTTCTACATAATGGTTTTATATCCGGTTTTCGTATCCCGTCCTCAGCCACCCCTACCAGTGTCCCCCCACGCAACCAGAGCTCGGTGCTGCAGAATATGGAAGCAGCAGAAAATAAGATAATGAAAGAAGTTGCCCTGGGGAGGGTTGCGGGTCCCTTCAGTCAACCTCCAAAACCCGATTTGGTCTGCTCCCCACTGGGGTTAGTGCCTAAAAAAGAGAAGGGGAAATTTCGCCTGATACACAACTTGTCAAGCCCCCCAGGCCTATCTGTCAATGACAAGCTTGACCCAGACCTTTGCACGGTCCGTTATACAACATTTGACACTGCAATCGAAAAGTTGCAGGCCCTGGGTGAAGGGGCCTTAATGGCCAAATCCGATATCGAGGCTGCATTTAGGCTCCTGCCAGTGCATCCGGAGGATACTAAGTTCTTGGGTTTCACCTTCAGGGGAGATTACTTTATTGACCTGTGCATGTCAATGGGCTGTTCAATCGCGTGCGCAGTATTCAAATCTTTTGCCAGGTTTTTAGAATGGGCGGTGGAGCAATTCCTTTCAACGGATAAATCCCATGCAGTGGTACACTACCTAGACAACTTTCTATTCGTCGGTCCTCAGGGTTCACAGTCATGCAGGAAGGCCCTGCTGGGATTCCAGCACCTGGCTGAAGCCCTGGGGGTTCCATTGGCAGCAGAAAAGACAGAAGGGCCGACTACTTGCCTGACATTCTTAAGCATTGAAATCGACACAAGAGAAGGGGTTTGTAGGCTACCCAGGTCAAAGGTGTCTGCCTTCAAGGCTGCTGTTGAGGCCTGCTTAAGGTCAAGGAAGGTTACATTACATCAGCTGCAAGTCTTGTTAGGGTAACTGAACTTCGCCTTGAGAGTCATCCCGATGGGCAGGGCATTCTCTAGGAGCATAGCAAGGGCGATGTCAGGGCTCCGCGCAAAACACCATAGAGTTAGGCTATCAGCCGAGGTAAGGAATGACTTGCGCATCTGGAAGGACTTCCTAGACAATTTTAATGGGTCTGTGATATGGCGGAAATCGGCCTCCTCAAATGCAGACCTTGAACTATTCACAGATGTGGCAGGGAGCGTACGCTTCGGGGCGATATTGGGTCCCAAGTGGTGCATGCAGTATTGGCCGGAGGAATGGACACGGCAGGGTCTGACACGCAATGTTACTTTCTTAGAACTGTTTCCCATAGTAGTGGCATTGCATCTGTGGGGGAACACGCTAGCAGACAGGCACACGTTTTCTGGTCAGACAGCATGTCAGTGGTGATGGCGATTAACAATCAGAGAGCAACTTGCACATGGGTGCTGCGTCTATTGAAAGAACTAGTGTTGCAATGCCTGCGTCGCAATGTACATTTTACTGCAAGACATGTTCCGGGGGTAGACAACCATGCCGCTGACGCCTTGTCCTGTTTTAAGTTGACAGACTTCCGCGCACATTGGCTGCAAGCAGACAGAGAGATGCCGGACTTCCCAGCGGGGCTATGGAAGCTTGGTGCCCCGCAGCCCCTGAGTTGATAACTGCATCCTTGGCCCCCAAGACTAAGAGTATGTATGAGAGGTCGTGGCAGTTTTATCAAGATTACTTAAAAGGGGCAGGTTTAGCTGAGGTTTTCTCACCCTTGAGCGTGTTAGGCTTCATAGTGCATCAGAGGGATAGCGGGAAATCAGTGGCAATGATGAAGAGGCAACTGTCGGCGTTAGCATTCTACGCTGGCTTAAGTGGGGCGGCAGATCCAACAAAAGACCAGAGAGTGAGGAGAGCTGTGAGGGGATGGGAACGTTTAGCCCCTGGGGCGAAGGATTTAAGAAGGCCCATAGATGTGACCAGGCTGGTAGACATCCTGGAGACCCTGCCTAAGATTTATTTTTCCCCTTACGAAACCCAGCTGTTTAGGGTAGCTTACGTACTAGCGTTTTGTGGGGCACTCAGGATCTCGGAATTGCTCCCGGCCTCTAAGGCGGATAAGGAGGGGGGCTTACGGTGCGGATACTTGATTGAGGCAGGGGACGTCCTGAAAGTCAGGGTACGTAGATCTAAGACAGACCCTCTGGACAAAGGGACGTGGTTACAATTAGGCAGTGTGGCGGGGGTGTCGTACTGTCCGGTTAGACTGACAGGGGAGTTCCTGCACATCAGGCCGCAAGGGAACGATGACAGAGTCTTGTTGCATAGGGACGGTTCTCCCCTCACTAGATTTCAGTTCACAAGGGTGGTTAAGCTGGCTTTGACTAGGTTAGGTGCAGACTCGACCGACTTCACATCTCACTCATTCCACATTGGGGCGGCTACTACAGTGGCAGGTCTGGGGCTCCCTGAGGAAACTATTAGGAGGCTAGGGCGCTGGAAGTCAGCGTGTTACGAGCGTTACATTAGTCCGCAACTAGTTTGAGTGTAGTAGCGTGCCTCCCTTATTGTACATAGTTAGTACTGACCGTTTTTCATTTCAAATCTTGCTCTAGGTACCAAACCCAAAAAACCCCAAATATGTTGGTGCGGCCACTCCTTTATTCGCAGGGCGGGGTTGGTCTTCACGAGTTTGCTGGAAAGAAAGGCGCTGGAGGCCCAAGGGTTGGACCATCATTGGGTGGGGGTAGGGGGGCAACATTTAGCCGACGACCTGCGGGCAGCTATGAACAGAGGCATGCCTATCCCAGATGTACTGGTGTTGCATTGTGGAGGCAATGACATGATCCCGGCGGGAAGAAGGGGTGTAAAAGAATCATTGTTCACTGCGCTGGCAGCTATCAAGAATATGTTACCGAATGTCATTTTGCTATGGTCCGAAGTCATTCCGAGGCAGGTATGGGCACGGGGCGCGCCTCCGAAGGCTGTGAATAAGTCGGTGAAAAGGTTGAACCAGTCAGTCGCGAAAATACTTCAGAAATCGAGCATTGGTACAATCAGGCATAAACTAATACAAACGTCTAGGTCCGAACTGTACGCTAGGGGTGGAGTGCACCTCTCAGAGGCAAGCAATGAACTTTTCATACAAACAGTGCTAGGGGCCATTTCGGAAGCTCTCGAGATTTGGGGTTGACCTGCTGGTGGCCCTGGATTCTCTAGCTCTACCCTGGAAGCCGTTGGGTGCCACAAGTGGTGGCAGATTATTTACCTGCGGCTCTGTTAACCGGAGGGCGGTTACATTAAGGAGAGCAGGCTAACTTGGTTGTGGCCTGCTGGCACAGCCCGAAGGTCAAGCAAAGCCCCGTTGGAGAATGGGCTGTAAATAGAATGAATATGTACATACGTGTGAATATTAATATTGAATACTGTGATGTTGAAAAACAAGTTTTAAAGTTTACAATAAAGAAATGGAGACCAATGAAGTAATAGGTCTTGAACTGTAATTTTAATAAAAACGAAAACACTGCGGAAACCAAACTGGACTCAGGTGTCTCTATTAAAGGGGGAGTAAACGTATCTGGGGGTGTGTGCACTTTGAATGCCATCTATGCAAGGCGCCACCCCACATAAGGGACGTGGCGCCGTTAGTGGCAGCCAAAGGGCCACAAAGGTAAGGAAATCCCTTCCATGTCGCACGACCCGGAAGGGATAGCGAAGGGAAAAACAGGAAGCGCGTCACCAATAGGGTAGAGGGGACCGGAAGTAGTTTGGAGCGCGAAGCTTAAAAGCCCGCGCTTCATGTTAGGACGCCCTCTTTGTCCACTTGACCTCCCAGGAGTCGGACGTCGCATAAAGAAGTCACCCACCCACCCATCCCTGAATTAGGACTTCAATAAGTGCGGTTGCGGGGTCCTGGACAAGAGGTATCACAGGGACTCCTTTGGTCAGTGCCATTTTTTACCCCAGAACAGGTCTTAAATATCATCATGGGCTCCGGGCTGGCGGGAGATTTGGGGTTGACCTGCTGGTGGCCCTGGATTCTCTAGCTCTACCCTGGAAGCCGTTGGGTGCCACAAGTGGTGGCAGATTATTTATCTGCGGCTCTGTTAACCGGAGGGCGGTTACATTAAGGAGAGCAGGCTAACTTGGTTGTGGCCTGCTGGCACAGCCCGAAGGTCAAGCAAAGCCCCGTTGGAGAACGGGCTGTAAATAGAATGAATATGTACATACGTGTGAATATTAATATTTGAATACTGTGATGTTGATAAACAAGTTTTAAAGTTTACAATAAAGAAATGGAGACCAATGGAGTAATTGGTCTTGAACTGTAATTTTAATAAAAACGTAAACACTGCGGAAACCAAACTGGACTCAGGTGTCTCTATTAAAGGGGGAGTAAACGTATCTGGGGGTTTGTATGCCATCTATAAGATTTTATTGTCAGATGCCCTGCACCACCGCCATTACGCGTTTCGGCCTCGCAGAGTCCTTGATCACATGATACCCAATTGTAGAGTTTTTTCAAAATTTAAAGTGCTAGTGCTCAGAGCACGTGATAACACACCCATAGGTAATCATAGACATAGACAACCAATTAAAGACATTGTTGTCGGCATGAACTGCTGCAATGTCATTTGTCCCAAAATGCACTACAGTATTGTGATATAGTGCAAATAACGCAAGATCAATACATATTTATAAATGAATAAATATCTAAAGAACAGATTTAGCATAAATAAAATATTATATATATATATATATATATATATATATATATATCATTTTTTTTACAACGTAAAACTCTAAAATTACCTTACTACCCCAACACCCATACCCCCTCAAACCCTAAAATTACCCCTCCTACTCCAGTATCCATACCCCTAAAATCCTAAACTGACCCTTACCACCCCAATACCCATACCCCCTAAAATCCTAAAATTACCCTTTCAATCGTAAAGCCCAAACCCAAACTGTACCCTAAAATTACCCTTGGCACCCCAAAGCCCATACCCACCCTGAGCCCCTAAATTAACCCTTGAACCCCAAAACCCAAACTCAACCTGAACCCTAAAAAAATCCCTGGCACTCCAAAACCCAAACCCACCCTGAACACTAAAATTACCCCTGGCACCCCAAAACCCATACCTACCCTGAACCCCAAATTAACCCTTGCACCCAAAAACCCAAACACACCCTGAACCCTAAAATGAACCCTTGCATCCCAAAACCCAAACAGACCCTGAACCCTAAAATTAACCCTTGCACCCCAAAACCCAAACACACCTTAAACCCTAAAATTACTCTTGCTGCCCCAAAACCCATGCCCACCCTAAAGCTTAAAATTACCCTTGGCATCCCAAAAACAAAATTCACCCTGAACCCTAAAATTAACCTTGGAACCCCAAAATATATATCCTTACACCCCAAACTCAAACCCACCCTAAACCCTATACTTACCTTATACTTACATGTAAAACACATATTTCTTTACCATTCATGCCTTTACAATGAAATTTGTTGCAAAGGCATGCGTGGTAAAAGCATACTCATTGTAATGCCACGCATTGTAATGGCATTGCGATGTAAGGGTAGTTGCGTTGTTACAACCGCGTTGTAAAGTATGTTTCCTGTTGTCATTTTCACGCCCTCCTCCACCAGAGTCAAATTCTCTTTGTCACGCTGCTAGGTGCAGTGAAAGGAGCTTGATTCCTCCAGGCCACTAGTACACCTCAACAGGCACCAGCCCAAAATGACATTGTGCATAGACTAGGTACATAATACATCAGCAATGTGCGGTACATATCCTTAGAACTTGCTCCATTGAACACATGGAGAACAAATATTTTTCCACTTAAAGCTGTTTTACTGCAATAATTCCTATGTTGTCATGTGGTCTGTGGCCCTCCTTTCTGACATGCGTATACATGTAGTGGGAGATGGGAACTGGTAATGTAGAACAAGATCAGTAAGACGTCTGTGTTATCTATTTTTTATCTTGTACATGGCTATAATCCAAAAGCTTTACGATTAGAATACAGTAGCACTCCAAGATTCAGAAATGCAATTAAGAAGCATGACATGTTTCATCAGCATAGACTATTAACATAGATCTACTGTTTAATAGGTTTCCACAGACCCTCCCTCCACTTTCAGTCTTTTCCCAAACCATTCATCTTGCCAAGTAATGTAACCCTACCAACCTTCCCCTCCTTAGTACACAAAATAAGTATTGAAGTCTAAACAATGCTTGTAGCTAGACATGCAAGCATGCTTAGATGACTGCCATTGCACGATTTTATACTTAGACTGCAATAGTTTCCTATAAATAATGACTATAGGTATGAGTAAAACACATTTATGCTAGATAGATTTTACTCAGTTTTTCTGGCATAACGCACCATACTTTGCTGCATGTCTACTCTAGGCTAAACCCCACCTTCTCCCTCTTTGGCCTCAATTTTCCTGAATGATATCTCCCTGTTAGGGTTAAAACAGTGTAATAGTGGGCCCACTCATTTGGCGGGACATACTTTGGACTTGATTTTCCTCAATTTTCCTGATATTGAGTGCATTGCGCCCAGACAGATAAACTGGACTGATCATTGTATTTTGGAGTTTTCAATGCCCAAAATGGATGTGCCTCCCAGCCGCCCTTTGCAGATTCCGGTGCGGCGGAGGCAATGGCATAAAATATCCTATGAAACCTTCAAGGAGGTATATACTGCATCGAAAATCCAGCCTACTCAAGACATCGATACTGCTCTACTTAAATATGAATGTGCTATACACACCGCAGTAGAGCAGATTTCCCCACTTAAAATATTTAAGAGCCGCCCTGCGAAAAAACAGGAAGTCTGGTATTCTGAAGAGTTGCGGTGTCTTAAGCGAACCGCCAGGAAACATGAGAAAATCTGGAGAAAGTCACACTTGGAGGTGGATAAATCTTGCTACCAGATGGCAATAAGTACCTACCATAAAGCCATCCGAGCTGCACGTAAGAGCTATGTTACCTCACAACTGGAGGCGGCAGGCAATCCTCCTAAAATGCTATATCATATTCTAAACACCTTTATAAAACCGGTGGCGTGTGAAAGCGCGGATATTTCGTCTCAACAACTATGTGACGACATTTCAGGTTTTTTCACTGATAAGATTGACGTTATCTATGGAAAAATTGAGGCATCTATGGTACCTATAAGTAATCATGGTATTCACACGGCAGTAGTAGGTGCTAATCCTGACATGTTTCTTAAATTTCCGAATATCACCTTGTTAGAGGTAGAGATGTTAATCGATTACATCAAAAGTGGGAGCCCTTCAGATCAATTACCAGCAAGAACAATGAGAGTGATAGGTAGAGTGTTGGGTCCGGAAATTCAGAACCTTGTGAACCTCTCACTAAACACGGGACGTGTCCCACGAGAGTGGAAGAAGGCTCTAGTTAGACCCATCCGGAAGAACATCTCCGTTCCATGGACCAATCTGTCCAATCTCAGACCCATTTCCCTGCTGCCCTTCTTGGGTAAAATCATCGAAAAGCATACTAATAAGCATGTGTCTAACTTCCTGGAACAATCTGGAAGCATCGATCCCTCACAGTCTGGTTTCAGGCCAAAATATAGTACTGAAACTGCCTTGCTGTCGGTAACTGATGATCTCCGTATGTACCAGGTCAGGGGTGTTTCTGTTGTCCTGGTACTACTGGATTTATCGGCAGCGTTCGATACCATTTCTCATAAGATCTTGATCAAACGACTGACTGGGAATGGATTGGGTGGCAGGGCACTGGATTGGATAAAGAGCTTTCTCTCCGACCGCACTCAATGTGTCACCATGGGTGAATTCCGGTCGGAATAGGTTAAGATCACCAAGGGGGTGCCACAGGGCTCATGTTTGAGCCCAACTCTTTTTAACACCTATGTGGCCCCCCTGGCAAATATAACGAGAGCCTTTGGTTTCTGTCCAGTGTCTTACGCTGATGATACCCAGCTGCTTTTCCCATTTAAATCTTTGACCCCGGAGGTTAAACAATCTTTCTCCGGGGGGAGGAAAGCAGTATCCCAGTGGATGTCTTCCAACTTTCTTCAGTGTAATGTTGGTAAGACTGAGGTGATGCCTTTCGGTGAGGCCAAGATATCATGATCCCCTGATTAGTGGCCTTCAGATATGGGGCCAGTTCCTGAACCAAAACAAGTAATTAAGAACCTTGGGATTCACCTGGAGCCAGAGCTGACTCTGAAACAACACGGAAATAATACGGTGGGGTCCTGTTTTCATGTGATAGGACTCCTCCGTAAGGTATTCCCACTCCTTCCGGACTCCATTAGAAAGACTTTGGTTCAGGCTTTAGTGATCAGCCGACTTTATTACTGTAATGGTCTCCTGGTGTCTGCTAAGGAAGAGGTGCTGGACCGACTACAGGTGATACAGAACACCGCATCCAGGTTGGTCCTCAATGCTCCCCCCAGTTCCCCATCCAAACCTCTGCTGGAAACACTTCATTGGTAATCTGTTCGCCAAAGAGTGAAATTTGAGACATGTTGTATAGTACATAAAGGACTGCATGACCTAGGACCTTCCTATTTGGCAAAAAAAGTGTTCCCTATGTTCCCACACGTACCCTCAGGTCAAGTGATCAGTTGCTTCTAAGGGTCCCTAAGATTAGCAGGACTAGACAGGGTGGCAAGGCTCTGTCAGTGATGGGCTCTATTTTGTGGAACAGTCTTCCCCTCCAACTCAGGCAGTGTTTAGATCACCTTGCCTTTAGAAAAAAACTGAAAACGTTTATGTTTCAGGTCTAACTAGTTAGGTTAAGCGGTCGCCAAATATAATTCTTTGTCCTGTATTACTACTGCCCTGGTTTTTGCTTTGCTGTCCCTGAGCACGTAGATACTCCTTTGGGAGTTTATTCAAGCGCTCTATAAACACTCAAAATAAATAAATAAATAAACTACGGTCCAACATCCAGCAAACTGCCTGTAAAATTACAAGTATTGTGAAACTGCTGGACTGGGAACCGAACCAGCTATGGCAAACTGCTCGCCCGCCCACCCCCCCTGGGGGGCAGAAGGGTGTATGGCCAAGCTGTTTGATAGGGCCGGTTTCTGCCGATTTTATTACAGGGGGGCGATATTGCTGGCCCCCGGAAACACAAACGGTCCCCCAGGGGCCCTAAACCGGCCCCCACCCTGGCGGCCCACGCGGGAAACGCCAACTGCCCGCTACGGCCAGTCCAGCACACACAATCTCTGGTCATATGCCTACAGCACTGATTTCAAAAGGGGATGCCAATGGCATGCATACCTTGTGAGGGTCGGTGAAGGACCAAACCTGAATTTAATTTAATATCATTTTTTTTTAAAAGATTAAGATATATTATGAGATTTACAGTATTAATAACACAAAATCACATAATCAATACAATTTCAAAAAGATTTTAAAAAATGTGAATCAAATCATTTTATTCATTACATGACCAACAAAGTACAGTACATTATTCATTGAGCTAACCCCATATTTCAAGAACAATGTTTTTAATAAACGGCAAAGATTAAAATGCAGCAGAGGACATGGACAGGGTCTTGGGGAGAGACCATGCAAGGATCACATAATCTGTGCTCCCGTTTTAAACCTGTCCATGCACCGGTGATAATGTTTAACTACAAAATGTTAGTCCTCAACAATAGTACAAAATGGCGAACTCCATGTTCCAAATTCCAGGAGAATAGATAAGTTTGGGGCTGTGCACACAGAAAAGTAGAAAAAACGAAATCCAACTTCTTATTCCCCAGACATAGTGGCAGATCGTGAGCTATCGTTCTATTCCTGGTTACGATATTATGTTTCAAAAAATTTATAAATTGTAAAGAAGACATTTCCTCTATATCCAGCGCATGGACTTTAAAGTGCCTGGTTAAAAATTGTAAAAAGAGTAAAAACCTCCATGTACTGCCCAAACAAATCTACATGGGAAAGGCTTCCTAAAGAATTTTCCGTACTATGTAAATGCCGGTGCCCCAGCGGAGGGTTGCTGCCAGCCATAATATATAGCTACTCGGTAAACCCATGTCAAGAAAAATAGCTTCAATCCTATTGAAAAAGCCTGTGACAAGTAGCCCTGTAAAGAAATAAATGGGGCAGTGCTTTGCTTGAAAGATGCAAAATCTCGACCATTTCCAACACCTCACCTCACTACCCATTTATATCTCCTGGTTTTTTGTTGCTCTTACTTCGCAACATCATCACTTTACTTTTATTAATATTAATTTTCAAGTGATGGCTAGAGGCATATTTTTGCAAGCATTCCAATCGTTTCTGTAAACCTTTGGTGGGCAGGTCCATAAGTACTCTATCATTAACATAGAGCAACAATGATATATTTTGGTGGCCTAACTTTGGAGGATCCCCTCCAAGTGCATTCAAAGCAGTAGGAAGAGATTACATATACAGGGCGTTCTGGTAGTTTTAGGTCAAATAATTTTCGCCACAGGGTAGATCTACCCACACAGTCAAATGCTGTGTGGGTAGATCTACTGGGTAAACAGATATACCCCAAAAAGTTGAATTCAATTCATGAATAAGTAAATATTTATGCTATAATATTGTCCAGGGTGGAACTCTTTGGTTTAAAACCGGTACGGTCCAAAGGTGTTATATTGTTACCATGTACCCAACTTTGTAAATAGATTATGACGCTCTTGACAAATATTTTTCCAATAGACTCAAGCAACGTATTATGCCAATAATTACTCGGTAAGTTCATGGAACCTTTCTTATGCAAAGGGAGAATGAAAATACCCTTCCATGTATTGGGGACTTTTCCAGTTGTATAACAGTTTTGTCACCCCAGACATCCTGGAGCCAGGGATTGGGGGAAGGAAATTCCAGAACAATCTGTGAGATAATACTCCAGAACTTTCTTCCACTTCATAGCTGGCACCTGACATAAAAATAGGGTCCTGAGACCCCCTCTTCAGTATACTCATCGACCTGTGGATACTACAAAAGAACGACCGCCCTGCTGCCAGAGGACTGTCCTGCTGCTTGAGGCCTGCCCTGCTCTCTAAGAAGAAAGACTGGACCTGCTCTGTTTATTCTGGGCATAGTGACTCTAAGGAAGTGGGGGTTCCTCCATTAGGGCTCAAGGGCAGCGCCCTTCTGAATTCCTACACATTTATATAAAAAAATATTAAATAGATCAATTTATTTAGAGATAAGATCGCATCTCTAAATAAATTGATGTATTTAAGTCTGGGCTTCTGTTTCAGGTTACCTGCCCCACCTCGCTCTGAAGCAGGAGACGGAAGCCAGGCAGTAAATCAACTTTCGTAATGGTATGCACGTCTCAGGGCTTTCTGTTTTAAAGCCCTTCATTGCTATTAGGGTCTCTGGTTGTATACACTCTGTAGGCTAGTGACACAATAAGTGTCACGGTTTTGGGCGTCGAAGACTTCATCCCTGCATGATATCAGACATCCCTCAATCAAAGGCAAAGATCCCACCCTTTCGTCATAAGTGAGAGTGGATGCAAGCACGTCTGATCCGGTGCCTTGTTCTCAGTAATGGTAAGTGTTTGCAAGCTAGTGCTGTGTTCTGCATATTGTGCTGAGACCCCTCATCACGCTAACCTCACACTCTGTGACACCCCAGGCCCTAGCTGAACATTGCTCGCTCCTTTAAAAGTGGAGCTGTGGCATTTGCTCCCTTGTGAAATGGATCCAAATAAGGAGCAGGGTTCGCTCTTGTTCCCTTGCGAATGTCGATTCAAATATCTGAGTCAAGCCGAAAGCAAGAGATATGTGCTCACTGTGGAACATGTGCTTATAGTGGCCAGTACTCTGATGTACAACATTAAAACTGGCCTTGTCTTCATGCCCTTAAGTTAACACTGATGCCAAAAACATGGATTGACTTGCAAACAATGAATGTTAAAAATGTCGAGGGAATACATTTCAGCGATTTAGTTCCTCTCTTTTGTCACATGCTTTACCTAATCTTGGCTTCCTCAAGAGTTAGCTATTTTATAATGTTGTTGATTATCTGTATTTTTTTCTGTGCATACTTTGAGCCTAAAGCCATGTCAGGTGTTTATGAGGGGCTTAGATTGAGCACTCAGGCGCTAAGGCTGAAGCCAAACAATGTGTCTGTCAGTGGGATAGCCTCTCTGCAGAGCACACAGAACAATGCTTGTGTATTTCATATGCAATTGAAATTCTGTGGATGAGTGTGTGAAGGGGGTACACAGATGTCAAAATATTTGCAAGTCAAAAGTAAGAGAAATTAAAGTGCTTAAATTTGAGGGAGTGCAGTGCATGTTGGGGGCGGTGACGTGATAGAGGTGTGTGGAAGTGCACTCAAGGAAGAGTGAAAAGAGAATGCTGAATAGTAAAGAGCGGGGGTTGAAAACATGCAAATGGCAAGATGCACAGAGAAAAAGAGTATACATATCTAATATCAAGCACATATAACTGAAGGCTAAACTCCTTCCACAGGCCTCAATGCTATTTAATTGACAGACTTACTATTTAAGAACTTAAATATTTCCAATGTTATTTATAAGAAATCATTGTTGATACTCATTTATCGTAAACAGCTAACACTCAGTGACAAAGCCAATCACACTGACAGGGTTTAGGTATATGTCAGTTGTTGCATCATTTATCTGGATCAAATGACATCTCAGAGAGAAACCAAAATGCCGGTCAGGTGGCACACAGAAATGTATTTGACGTGTTCCTTTATAGAGAGCACCCCAGTTTTTCATCTCACTTACAGACCTTCCCTCACGTATTTCTATATGACTGGTTGCATCCAGCATCTGTGGGTGCTTCTTGAAGTCTGGTTAGAGCATATTTTTTCAAAGTTAATGCTGCGTGCAGTGCATGACACTGGGCAAGCATACATTTTAAAGGGCTAAAGTTGTCATGCTGTACAATTTACACATTACAGTAACTATTAAATAAATGAAAGCAGGAAGGTATGGGGCAGTTTTTAATGTGTTTAATATTTCAAGAATATACGTTCTCATTGCTTAATAAGCCTTGCTCTATCGCTACATTCATTTGCTTTGAAATGCACATTTAACAATCTTTTTTTCATTTCTGTCTCGGGAGATGGACTCACCTTAGACCACAGGTTTGTCGTTTGAACTTGTGCACATCGCTTGCTATATAAAGTCTGCCCAACTTTTAGGCTCAC